>NC_061524.1:4440000-4725000 GCF_022379125.1 Scophthalmus maximus | reverse complement strand
TCATTATCTGCAGCCTCCCTCCCTGCGTCCAGGCTCGACGTAAAGGAGAAGAGGAGGAGGAGGAGGAGGAGGAGGGCGGCTCGTTTCATTTGTTTAACCCCAAGCCACTGCAGATAAAAAAAAAATGGAAATTCAAAGGACAGAGAGAGGGAGAGAAAGTGGAAGTAACGTGATTGAGTATTATTATGTTATTATGAGTTCCATTAAGTCTGAATAACGACATCCTGAATTAAAGCGCGCAGCTTTTTACGCGCCTTTGTAGTGGCCAATATAACGTGATGATTATTAAACATATCAATTGACCTCGTGCACGCGAGGGGGAGAAAGAAACAACAGGAGAATCTGGCAAGGGGGGGGGGGGTGTTTCAGTCTGCATGATGCAGGTCATTTGTTTGACCATTTGTTTGCTCCATGAACAGAAAGAGATGCGTTATGAAAGTTTGGACCTCGGACGTAAGGAGCAGATCCAGGGCCCCTCACCGTGAAGCTCTCACATTTATGTCATTTTTATTCTTGAAATAAATTATGTTTGTTCCAAAGATTTGTTCCCCTCCTGTCCTGACAGAGACAAAGGTAAACGGTTGAGCCTAGAAATTCAAAATGACACATGCAAGAAAAAGAAATAATGAAATCAAAATCTTGTGATTCTTCAGTGGTATATATATATATATAGTTTATATATATAGTTTGTTTGGACTCCAGCTTTGGAATATGTCACAAGCTTCATCACATCATTAAACCTCTTCTGTAATTAAATAAAAGCAAAAAAACTTTTCTGGCTTTTTGATTTCCGAAGCTGGTGGTGCTGCTCTGCAATCTTACAGATAGAGAGAGGGGAGGAGGGGGCTCTAAGTGTTGCTATGTGGGCCATGGGTGGTTGGAGACATGCGCACTACAGTGTGCGGCAGACGCGAGCAGTGGAATAAGGCAAAGGGCTCGTGCAGGAGGGTAACAGGTAAAAACTGTGACAGGGTTTGTGGTGAAATTACGCAGAGCAGGAGTCTTCAGCTGTGTGTTTCCTCGCCATCCCCACAGCTCGCGAGCAGAGGCGTCGGTTGCCGGTTGGGATGACATGTCGTCATGGGCCTCGGCGTTTATTCCCCTGCTCCTGCTGCTCCTGCTGCGGGGAGGCAGCCGACGCCGCTGGCTGCGCGCACCTCTTTCCAGCGGAGAGAGGCAAACCGCGGCTCGGTTCGTAACCTAACCAGAGATGGTCCTGTCAGCACCTTCCTGGATACCCAGCCCCACTACACCCCCTCCTCTCTCTCTCTCTCTCTCTTTGAAAAGTCACCTTGGCAGAGGCATGCAGGAGGAAGAAGAAGAGCCAGAGCAGCAGCAATAGTGACCTCCTCCTCCTCTCAGGCGCACGCTCATGCAGCCCCCTTTTGCCCCCCCTCCCGCTACAGTGGATATAATAAGCAAGAGGTTTGGCTCGGAGCAGAATTATGTTGTAGCTCAAAATGACTTATTTGCAACCACACATTCTCTCCTTCCCTCCGTTTTTCTTCTTCTCCAATGAACCACCTTTGGAGAATTTAAAATAAAATTCCTCTCAGAGGGTTTGACCCGCTGAAACTGGAACCAGAAGCTTGAAACAGTGAGTCAGCCGTTCGGAGTATAGAGTCCCAGAGGGAAAACAAAACAAAAACACTAAATATAAAAAAAGAAAAGGAAAAACTTCAGTCTCCCCGCCGAGATATGAGACTGCAGAGTTTGAACAAGAATGGCGCTATTGTTCGTCGGTTGTGCGTAAAACAAAAAAAGGGACGTCACCAACACCGAACACTGGATTTGGAAAAATTGGAAAATTTATATTTATCTTCAAGAATATATTTAGGTCATTTCAGAACAATACACATAAACCAATCTTTTTTTAACTATAATTATTCGCTGATATTATCCTGCATGCAGACGTGTATTACGCATCAGCCTGTGCGTCAAACCAGGAGCGCGCCCTCGTTAATTAGCTCGTGCATAATGATATGACGGCTTGGGTGAGTTCTAATCCGGCTGTTCACTACAAGTGCTGCCTTCACGGCTGCAGGACAGAGGCTGCAGCCGTGGAAAAGAGTAAAAAAAGCGTGAGGGAGCGAGTCGAGGCTGAATTCCACGCCACCGCAGCACAATGCTGATAAATGATTGGCCCAGAGCTTTGTATACGTCTTTCATTGGTTTATTTATACTTCACCATTCATCATGAGATCCAATCTGTGCTCCTCGTCTCGCAGTGTGTTTTTTGGGTGGTGGTGACCGGGGTGTTTGCTTCCAGCCCCAAAAGTGAGGAAGGTTGTGAGATTTTATTATTTGCCAAAAAAAAGGGGGTCAGCTGTTTGAGAAGTGCAATATTATGGTCCTGAAAAAAGCTCCCACTTTATTTATCATCACTGGAATTAAGACACCGACTCAACACCGACTCAGAAGAGTGAATTACCCGGAATATCCCATTTGGGAAAAACTGCATTTACTTTTTGTATTATTCCCCTCATCATTGGCATAAGCTTCAGGACCCCTTTAAACTAAGACTTTCTCTTTTATCCCCATAGAGAAGTTTACATTTGTTTGTGTACTTTATAATAATTTAGTAATTTATTTGTCTGGTGTATTTGCTCTGTTTATGTTTAAGATTGTTGATTTTCTATATTTTCTCTACACTTTTTTTTTTACATGGCTCGTCATGGTTCTGAATTCGTGTTTGCAAGGGAACAAGGAACATGCGGTATATTCCCTGATGAAAAAGGAAGCCCCTAGATGTAACATGTCTTAAAATATCAAACAAAAATATAACAAGACAACAAGTTAAAGAAATGAATAGAAGACAGCAATAGTGTATTTGACATTCAGTCGGAGCAGAGGCCACATATTCCACACACAAAAAAAACTGTATCCCTAATCTTGATACTGGAGTCACACAGTTGCATTTGGGATTTGGTTTTAAAAAACAGAAGAAGATGTAAAAGTGACAAAGTCTCCCCCTCCACACTCCCACTGGAAGCTGTGAATACGCACTTCATCTCGCATATTCATCAGCATCACGACACTGATGGGTAAAGACAAATGTCAGCTGCACGTCGCTCTCACCCTGTCAGGCGGTTCTCCACCCTGCAACCGTGACAATGTGCGTCTTCATCGCCCGCTTTGTCTCGGTTCCTCCATACGTCTTGCTCGAGACGCAGCCTTAAGTGTGTGTGTGTGTGTGTGTGTGTGTGTGTGTGTGAGAGAGAGAAAGAGAGAGAATGAGCAGCTGAAAGCACTCGTCATTTAAAAGTAACCTTTAGTTCTGATGACGTGAATCCCTGCGAGAGTCTCAGTTTTTTCAGTTTTCAAACACATGTCGCTCTGGTAAGTAAAGTTTCTTCTCTTTGTTCAGTTGGCGTCTCTCAAACGACAGAGCTTCACTCCCCCTCCTCCTCCTACTCCTCCTCTCCACACTTTGGGCTGTGATGTGTTCGATAATGTGGTTGTGATTATTCCCTGTCCACTCAGCTCTTTCTTCTGCCACACTCTCCCATTTCATCCCTGCTTCTTTCCTTTCTTTTTTGCAAGTTCCTTCTTCATGTTAATCTTTGTGGATGTGAGAGCTTCGCCCCCCCTGACGCCACTGCGGCAGTTTAGTTTTTGCCATTTACTCAAACTATTCTGCAAAACACAGATGTTGTTTTTGGAATGACATTTTTTTGTTAAATGGCAGAGAGTGCATTGTTTTAAAGACACTATGGGTCATAAATCTTCCTGGTGGTCACTAGAGGTACTACAGTATTAAATCTCCTTCTCTGGCTTTGTCATTTATTTCATGCATCAATTCTGCAATTGGCTGGACATTAATTTCTACAATGCACCTGACTTGCCATGATAACGATCCATGTCATAGCACGGCGTGCAAGTTGTGTTAAATCTTTATATCATCTTTAAAATGATCGTGTCGGGACAGTTGGCGCAGGCTATACATCGTTTTCAACTTGTCATTGTCAGAGTCTCCGGTTTTCCACTAAATATAGGAACGTTAATCATTTAACACATTTCATGGCACATTGTGACAGGATGCAAATGAGAAAATTCCAAAACTGGAAAGACACTGGCACATTTGCATTAAGTTACAGAGAGTAATGCAAAAGCATGTGCAAGTAATTCATATTTACATAATCAACAATATGCAAGAGGAAGTCAGACCCTTATATTTTGTGGTTTTGTCTTTTTAAGAAACACTTGAAACCATTTACATGTTCTGAAATGTCCTATATATTTTCTCATCTTTACCAAAATTAGAGATATGTAGGCCTATATTGCCTGTATAAAAAGTGACTCCCCTGTCACTCTGAGAGAGATGGCACGTTTGAAATCTCTGCTCCACTCTCCGATCTCTAACCCCGTCTCTCCTCGAGACCCAGGGTTCCTTATTCTCGCACAATTTACTAAGCAAATCTCGGCCAGGGGAGCGAGGAGAGGCGGGGGCCCTGAACGGGGCACGTGTCCCCGCAGGCCCGACACTGTGCAGTGTTCCATCGCCCCGGCGCTGCACAATTTATGGACCATGGACAGTTTATAAGAAGCAATGCAGTTTATCAAGACGGGCAGGCAGGGGGAAGCGAGGAAGCTGTGTTTTTGGAATAATATACGCCCTGATAAAGATGTTTCCCCTGTGACGTAAAACAGCAGGGAGCACCAACGGCCACTTACTCTACTCCAACCAAATATGAAAGAGAGTCTTTGAGCTGCCATACACCTTCTTTCTCCCTCTTTCTCTCTCTCTCTTTCTCTCCCTCTCTCGCTTGTGGCTGCTTCATCATTCAGTTCAGCTTCCAAAAATAATTGTCAATGGCATTTGAGTCGGGCTGTAAAGGATAATTGTTGGAAAGAGCATGACATCGATATTTATCACGCAGTAGCCTCCGTGTGCGTGTTGACACTGGTCTTCTAGCAATTTAGCCATAAAAAATACTGCCAGTGCTTCTGCCTGCCACTATCAAATACCACTTCATGTAACAACAGCCGTGTCACAACACAGTGAAAGTGTGTTGACCACTACACCCATGAAGAAGAATCCCTTTCTGAGGCCTTCAAAAACAGGTTTCAGCTGTTTCCCCAAAGCAAATTGATTTGTATTTTCTAAAATCATATTTAATTCTGGTTTTCAAGTGCAGCAATCAGTCTTTGTATTTCATGTTTCAAGATTAAAGACACAAAATTCTCTGATATTGTTGAAGCAAGTTCCATTTGTACTGGACACATTAAGAAGTTGTACCCTACCAACAGATTTTTTGTCAGAAAAATGACTTGCCAAGGTGAAGATTGTCCGGATCGAGCTCCACTTAAATGCCATTTCGTAAAAGTTAAAGGAAAGTAGTCATCATCATTCATAATACATGTCATAAATAACATTTAAAAACGAAAATGACTTGTTAGCTGAAACTAAAGGAAAACTAGGGCTGCAACTAACTAACAATTTCTTTCATTATCGATTAATCTGTCGGTTGTTTTCTCGATCAATCATTTGGTTGTTTGGTCCATACAATGTCATAAAATGGTAAAATAAAATGGCCATTGTGTTTCCCAAAACTCCAAGATGTTGTTTCATTTTGTCCACACACCAAAGATATTTAGTTCACTGTCATAGAGGCGCAACGAAACCAGAAAATATTCACATTTAAGAAGCTGAAGTCAGAGAATTTTGACATAAAAAACCCCAAACAAACTACTTACTACTGCTTTAAAATTGTTGGTGATTAATTAAGTAGTCGATTACTAATCGATCAACTGTTGCAGCTCTAAATACAACAGATCTTTTACTTCTTAAAAAATTATAGATTCGCTTTTTTATTATGTCCTCACATGAGTGTCAAGTGACTCCTCAGACCTGGACGAACTCCAACAAAGCCTTGGTGGGAAGTGACTCAAAGTTGGAGCGGAGGAGAAGCTTCAACAAAACGTGACAAGAGGCAGAAGAATAATGGAAGGATCTGACCGACTTCCCTCACAGGCCTGACATCTGTCAAGGCGTCGGTGTCACGAGGGGCGGCTTGTTATGCAAATGGCCGGCACGTCCCCGAGAGACGCCCGACAGGCCAGACTGCTGTCCAGTGAAGACGTCACTCGTCTGGCCGCTGCGCTCACACACGCCGCCGTTCAAACGTCGCTTGGCTTTTTAAATAAGCAAGTGAGGAGAAAAATATGAATATGAGGCTGTTTTTCATCTGCCCCGGTTTCTATTGTTTGATGTAGCCCGGGGGGGAGGGGGGGGATTCAACTGGATAGTGAGAGACACGAGAGCAGTGAAACAGGTCTCCTCAACATGTGAGCGTTCCAGCGACGTGCCTCCGTCGGTGCGACCTGCCCCAGTGGGTTCAGGGGTTGTTTATGTGTGGATGGGAAATCCCAGGCAGCGGAGTTATCACACGCATCCATCTGATAAGAGGTTTAAAAGAGAGCTGGACGAGTCCCAGGACACGCACGCACACGCACGCACGCGCACGCACGCACGCACGCACGCACGCACACACACACACACACACACACACACACACACACACACACACACACACACACACACACACACACACACACACACACACACACACACACACACACACACACACACACACACACACACACACACACACACACACACACACACACACACACACACACACACACACACACACACACACACACACAGAGAGTTCTGTAGGTTTTCACGTGAAAAGCTTTTAGCAGTGCAGAGGCAGCTGAAGACACGGTTGTTGTTAGGCCCCGTGATGGATGAGGCGGAGGTATGTTAGTGCTAACGGACTGAAACACAGCTGAATGTATTGAGCTGCGGATAAGCGGGGTCATCATCGCATCCGAATGGAATGCCCCCGAGCCAGATATGATTTGGGGGGTGAATAAGGAGGCACTTGCGTGAGAAGGTACGGCATGTACATGGCGAGCATGCACACGAAGCGGAAGATTGAACATTTTAAAGTTTCCAAATACAATATGAAGGCACTAACATGGAGTACGCTCATGGACTGTACCACACGGACCGACGGTACCACTGACGGTGTAGTGTATCCTGGGAAAAACCTCCTCCTGGTCTCCTTGGTGATGCAAAATGAAGCTGATAGCTTTAGGTTTAGTTCTTTTCCAGGACAGTGTAGCAGCAAATACATTAAATACATTTTTACAACCATCAGGATAAAGCCTTGGGTTCTTTCAATAGTATGCATCTGTGCTGCTATTACATAGTAAAATTAAGTACAATACAGTGAACTTATAATGGCGCTATTCCCAAATACGGAAACACAAGCTTAGATAAAAAGGAATGAAGTGTTGGTACTAACATCCAACTAGCAGCCACCCTCTCACTCTAAAGTTCATATTAGATTTTTATTTGTTTTTATTTATATCCCTCTAAACACAAATTAGATCCATGATCAGTGACAGAATGACCGGGTCAAGTTCAAAACCCCCATTAACTCTCAACAAGGGGCATCTGCCCTTTAACCGAGGGGCACAAACATCCATAATGTCATACAACATAAACACACTGCGTTTGATTGGGGGACATAAAAACATTAAGACAGTTGTGTTTATGGTCAGCAAAATCATTAGAACTCAAGGGAGATATTGTGGTATTAGGAGTAGAGGGACCTCAAACAAAACCCCATAGCGGTTATACTTGTCAAGTACATGTCGCCCGCGCCACAACAAACCATCCAAGTGTACACGTTGGTAAAAGCAGGAACATCCCAAGCATCACATTACCTGAAACCCCTCTACACTTTCTTCATACTCTACATCTCTACCCATTTATCTGTCGTAAAAAAACGAAAACAGGTGCAATTTTGTTTTCACGCCCTCGTCCCGGCGTTCTCCTCGTCTCTCCTCGTCTTCGCCGGGGACCCTGCGCTCGCGGGGGCCAGCCCTCGACCTTGGCTTCCCCTCCGCCATCGCGGCGAGCCTGTCAACGGTGGCCCGTGAGTTGTGGCCCGGCGTTAAACCGTGCTCCAGCCACAGTCAATGTTTATGTCCACCAATCAAACGCAATGTGTTTATGTTATATGGCATTATGGACAAGGAGGTGCTCTCTGAGACACACAGGCTGGAGGGGGAGTGCGGCCCCAGGACCGGAGGTTAACGGGCGGCTGAGCGAAGGAGAAAAAAGATGGAGTGTCAGTCGGAGATGCGAGGTTCGGGGAACAGAGAAGCTGGTTTGTTTGGGTTTGACATAACTTAAACATGCAAATGATAAGCAAAGATGGGAAACTTAAGTACTATTTGAGGGCGTTTGTGAAGAGAGTACCCAGTAAAAATATTATGGACAGGCCTATTTTGTTAAAATTGCTTTATAGCTAAATTCTATCTTATAAACTCAGTCCAAATCCAAAATTCAAACCCTAAACTCGGACTGTCAGAAGATGGAAATCATACGATGGAACTGAGGGACGGACCCTCGAGTGTCCCCATTTAAATACCCCATCATGATCCCACTACTGCTGTCAACGTCCAAAAACGCGGCGTGTGTGTTTGTGTACAGATCAGGTGACGGGATTAGCCGACTCCTCCCCGGCCGCGGTTCGAACATGGGCGTCTTTGTGAGTTGCGAGGACACGAGGGGGGGGACTCGAGCCGTTTTGTCCGCAGCGCCACGTGCGAACGCGAAAGCAAACAGACTTAATCCTCGCGGATACTGAGACTTGACATCAATTTGTCCCTGTAGGGGAGGGGCCCCAGGCCAAGTTCACTCCTCTCCCTGTGTCCAGGCCAAAACCTCCTCCTTACTCTCGGTCTTGCCCCAACTCAAAACATCTGGATGGACCCGGAAAAACAAGGCCGCTAACTTCTTCACTCGGAACTATCTTTCATGTGTCCTTGAGCAAGGCACTTAACACCCCAACATTTTGTTTTGTTGAGATCCATTGACTGTTTGCGCACGGCTCCCACCGATATGGAAATTCATTAAAGGCAAAGCATTTCGCTGAGAGCAAAAACTAATTTAAGATGGGAGTAATCTGCGAGGGCCAAAATGTCAGAGTCTATTGTTTTAATTAAAGCACAGAAACTTCTTTTGTACGAAGAACGCTCTTTGTTTCCTCCGTTTGAGGGGGTTCATTACCAACTACCAAGTTTGGAAAACATATAGAGGCTACGGTCAGATAGTTTTTTTTTTCCATGAGATTAAAAGAAAAGTTGAGGAAAGTGGTCTAATGTTAGATCCAGAGGACTGGATCTGGAAGTGTATGTAACTTCCAGGTAAAATCCTGTGGATTGTGTTTCACCTTTGGATCTTTTTGAACAAGTAGTCCAAAAAACAACACAACCTAAACCCCCGAACTAAATCAAAAAGATCTCTTGTCAGATTCCTGTCCGTGTTTCCGCCACATCTGAAAAAAAATGCAGAGTTCAGCTGTTCTTTGTAATTCATTGCTACAAGAAGCTTTAAATGGGATGTGCAAAAGTTAAGAGAGAAAAGACTGGACTCCAGAAAGGAAAAGTGGATTCTTTGATTTCCTGGTTACTTATCTGCTTTTGAATGGGAAAAAAAACACAGTAGTTGAGAAGTCAACGTAACTTCAATCAATAAAGATTAGAAAAAATTCCCTCTATCCATCAATACAGAAACCACTAGCAAGCAAGTATTTTGCCTTGGACAGGAAAAACCGACCTAGCAATAAAGTCTAGACCCTTGTTGCTCATGCCAGATTCAAGGGGCAGGTGGAGAGTTCCTAAAAAGGTTCAAGGTTTCCTGGGAATTTCATATGGTGCCAAAGGCCGTTTCATCGTCTTCGAACAATCTGTTGGTGGCGTTTTTGCAGGTATTCCTTTTTGCTTTCGGGGCTGAAACTGCATATGTTTTGTTGTTTATCCCAAATCCAAGATGCCCCCTACTTCCTGTTTGCCAGAGAACCGCCCCCCCAACCCCCCCCAACCCAGGAAAGAGTTACCAAGCATCTGGTGGTCGGAGGAGCAGATGTAGAAACTCGCATGAAGCATTTGGCTGCATTCGCTGCTGTTTTGTATCAGCCGGTCGTAGAAAAGTAGCAAAGGAGACAAACAATATAAAGGATAAGGACTTTTTCTTTCTGCACCATCTGCGAAGTGGAAGCGATAAAAACCGATGACTTTTCCATAGCTCCCGCCGAAAACATCGGCCATTTATCAAAAGTGGTTGAAAACATCTGTTTCGGAAAAAAAATATTCCAAAGTTCATCACTCACTATATCCAAAAGACCGAGGAACGACGCCATTAAAGTTTTATCATTTTGTCAATCGCATACATCCAGTTATTTATTATCATCCTCTGAGAAAATGCCATTATTTTCTTTTCATTTTGTCATTAATCTTTCTTTTTGCAACGTGTGTTGCTTCTATCAAACAGTGACCATCTCATTTTGGAACAAGACAGTATTTGTTCAATTTCGTCCCTCCGCTACAATCCTGCCTCTGTCCTTCATCCAAAACGCTTCTGTCTCGACCCAAAGCAAAATGAATAAATTGTCCCGCTTCTCTCCCCATTTTCTCTTCCATTTTCTTCGCCCTCTCCAAATATTCCTCCATTCAGAGTTGTACGCCACGGCGATAAATCCTCGCAAGGTGGTTTCAGTCAGAGGGCCGTAACTCACGTCACCGGCGGGGCTAAATCTGAGCGCGGCGGACGGCGTGATGCAAGCCTGTTGGAGATGTATACACGTGGGGATTTATCGTGGCGTATTTCATCGGAGGCAACGCTTGCGCCGGTTCCGATGTCTGTTTTGCACTTGTGAACCGGGACGTCTGGCGGAGAGGCACGTGGACAGAGCTGTTCCGGGCGCGATGATAAACACTAGGAAAAAGGCAGAGCAAGAGAGCTCCTTCAATTCCGTTTTAAATGTCATTTAAATTTGTATTTTCTCTGTATACACCGACTGAGCACTTTATTAGGCACACCTGTGCGCCTGCGTACTCGTGCAATTATTCAACGGGCCAGTCATGCAGAGACAGGTCCTGAACTTCAGTTAATGTTCACATCAAACATCAGAATGGGGGGGGGGTAAAATGGCACGATTGGTGGGTCGCCAGATGGGCTGGTTGGAGTATTTCTGAATCTGCTGATCTCCTGGGATATATTTGAACACACAGCACAGTCTCTTGAGCTCATTCAGCATGGCGCCAAAAGCACAAAAAAAGACCCAGTGAGCGGCCGGTCTCTGCGAACAGCGATGCCTTGTCGAGGAGGGGTCGGCCGGTGGTGACTGGTTTGAGTCGACAGAAAAGTCTACGGTAACTCAGGTAACCGCTCTTTGCAACCGTGACGGGCAGAGAAGCCGATGATATCAATCATTTGAATGATCGGCGTCATTGTAACGTCTTCTAATGGCAACTTTCCAACCAACACAATGCACTATACGTCACGAAGCAGAATCCACCTGAACAACGAGTTCGGCGAACGTGAACGGGCTCCCCGGTCAACAAATCAGCATCCAGTTGAGCAGCTTTGGGAATGTGTTAGAATGGGAGGAAACCGCTGAACGACAAATTTTACCGAAAATGATGTAATGTGCAATCGTGTCAACGCGTACCTGCCAACATTTTGTGGAATCAACGCCGTGAAGACCTGATGCTGTTTCGGGAGCAAAGGCGATGATCTGCCCCGTCTTGTGATGGTGTTCCTAATAAAGTGCTCAGTGACTGTATATGATGTACTCTCGTCGGTATCTGGTCTGAATAAATGCCGAATGTATGACATGTGAGACACCACTTGTGTCTATGCCAAAAGGAAAATGAGAACGTAACTCCCAGGTTCACTGTTTTATATATAAAAACCCACCCACATGGTGAATCTTGCCTTAAGCTTTCTTTAACCTGGAGGACTGAAGCTCACAGTTGTGGCATTTACCCTTTGTTTCTAATTTAAAACATTTATTTCCTGACAACATGAAGATAGATAACCATCTTCCATGGGAAATATAGACATCTATCTTCATATGAGTGATGTCATTTTGTTTAGAATCGGTGAAGCCCCGCGTGAGAAGGAAAGGAAAAACTGTTTGTGTTTGAAATATTCCACGGGACAATAAATAAGCTTTTCATTAACTATGAAGTGTATATCGATCGTATTATTTCCTCAGATGGCAGCCCTTTTCCACGTGCGACGAGCCTCGGCCCCGTTGCATATGCTGACGAAATCTAAGAAAAAAAAATCTGCTGCGTGAAAGATGAATCGGAGGCTCTGTGCCCCCGACTGGTCACCGGAACACATGTGGGTGATGTGGAGGAGATCGAGCGAGCGGAGGGGAGAGAGCGAGGTCACCGGGAGGCTACGAACACAGATACACGTGGAAAAAAGAAAAAAAAACTGCCCCGTAGAGAAAACTCCGACGAAAAAACGGCAACCAACTCGTGGGACACCCAGTCCCGTTGCTCGCATGCTGCTCGTCGGCTTTTGAATGGTAGTTAAGTGTCAACAATCCTCTTTTTCACGGTGGGAAATCATCAGCATTCGCTACACACGACTGAGAAAAGACACTTGTGGCATTCCTACTAATTGACTTGCAAGGGATTCAGGTGGAACATGTGGATCCTTTGAAAGATTTTTTTCATCATTCCGTGGCTTTCCTTTGCCCCCCATTTATGCTTTTTCTTCCCTCCTTTCTTTAGAAGACTAAAGAAAAAGTAAAAAAAGAAAAAACCTGCCAATCGTGAACCGGCGGGGTGAGGCAGAGGACACGCTGTCTTGTAAAACATATGCACTTAATATTAGGGTCATAAAACTTGTTAAAATTAAAAGCTATTTTGGAAAATAGAAAGAGAAATATTTATGCGTCTGGCTCGGGATAGAGGTCGTTTTATCAAGGGGGCAGCGAGGGCCCGCCGGGGCACAGGTAACGACTGTCAACAGATGGGGGGGCGGCGGCGGCGGGGGCTGCGTGCTCTCCGTTTTCCAACCAGCTGCATTGCGCACTGTGTCCAACCAGATGTCAATATGTGTGACTGGGTTTCCCCCTTTGCCGTTGGCCAACGACGAGGGGTTTTCGAGAGAACGAGGGGGAAATAAGTTCGGAGAGAGTTAAGAGAAGAGATTGAGAAAAAAGAACCCAGGATTCTTCGCCACTGCGGTCCAAACAAAAGTCACCAAAGCAACACTGGCGCGCAGCTAGGGACGCGCAGCGCAGCCTCCCCGACGGCAAAAACAAAGTCCACCAAGACGCGCTGATTGAAAAGCTGCAAAAAAGCAATTATGATTGTGAGAATGTGCAGACCCTCGCCTGAGCCGCCAGCAAACATCGTAAATCGTGCGGCGGTCCATGTTTACATTGCGTTGACCCCTGCGTGCCCTCTTGGTGCTGGCTGGGCTCCCCGTGCCCTCGGCACTGTTGACATACGTACACATGGAGGCTACTCCACATATACATGAACTCTGTATATAAATATATATATATATATATATATATGTATATATATATGAGGTGTTTTTCAAATTTCCATGACTTTCGTCATGTCTGCTGATTTGAGATAATTGGCCTGATGGGTTTTTGTTGACCAACTGTCTTTGTAATTATTGCCGTCTCTAATCCCTTGAGTTCTGTTCTGTTTTTTTGGGGCGTTTTGTTTTTTGGCGAGGTCAAGCACATGTCACGTCTGCAGCATATGTTGAATGCATGAATGTGCAGTTCCCCTCGATTTTCCTTTGCTTTCTGGACATAAGGGCAGCGAGGAGAAACCCGAAGCTGCAGCTACAGCATTGGCCTTTGGACCAGCGGCGGTCCCCCTTCACTGTCTTTGGTGTCCTCCACCTGGAGCTCAGCAGCTGGGATAGGAGGGGTGCAGCGGCCGCAATCTGACCAATGGATAACCAGCTACTGACGCCTACTAAAGGTTCTTTTGGTCTGGCACCTGAAAGAGGCCTGAGAAGAAAAACTGTGGGCTATATGTTCAAAGAGCTTGCTGAATTGTTGAAGAGGACATTTTTGTCCACTTTCTCAAAAACGGGCCATCCAGACTGGCACGGCGAGGGGATTGCAGATTTGCAGGAAATGAGCTTTCAAATTAAAATAAATATCAAAGCTTTCCCCATTTTGAACACGTCTACTCCCATCACTTTGCATGCCAAATACGAACAACACCATGAATGGTGAGGAAAGACTGTAGCGAATTGCAACTATTTTTAGTGTCTCCAGGCCTCAAAACTGAGGTTTTCACTTCTCCCCCACTTCTCTCTCCCCTTCACCCCAACTGGTCGCGGCAGATGGCCGGCCCACAACTCGAGTCCGGTTAATATTGCAAGGTCTCAACCTTCAAGTGCCTCGAGATAACGTATGTTGTGATTTGGGCGCTAATGAAGTTTAATTGAATTCAAGTGAATTGAACGGAGCCGCGTCCTGTTTCGGTTGGTTTGATGGATCAGAGGGAGTTGGCTGCTGTGTGTGTGTGTGTGTGTGTGTGTGTGTGTGTGCGCGCGCGCACGCAGCCACTGCAACTGGACTCGACTCCCATGCACTTCAGCAATTTTCTCAACTGCGCGGAGGTCAAGAGACCGAGAGTCCGGGACAAATCTGCTTTCTTACAGCAGCCTACTCTGATATTTATCGGAAAAAAAACGAGTGAAAACTCGACTCGTCAGCCGCGAGCATCTTGGCCAACAAGTTTCTCCAGTATGACCGACCGCGATGCAGGAATCTTTACAAACAAAAGAACACACGAATAAAAAGTGAAGTGCAAAAAAGGGCTGAATGAATTTTTGGAACCGTCCCTCACACTCTAGAACACCACCGCTGTCCAAGACCGGACCCCGAGGAGCAGCTGGCTGCAAAGTCATCATTTTGGTGATTTACCGACCGAAACACACACACACTTGTGCAAAGTCAATTCAAACAGCTCCATGAAGGTCGAGTGTTCGACAAAGCCGCAGAAGATTTGAAAAGTAGGAGTCACAAGGTCAGATTGGGGTTTGCCTCAGGCCCAAATCATGAAGTGTCATGATCTGTAAAAGAGAAAACCGCTCTCAGAAGAATATGTTTTTAATGGACGTAACATTCGCTTCATCGTACGCAGAGGAGCGTGGCAGCAACAGCAGCACTTTACTGCTCGCTCTTGGAGAGAGACACAGATATTTTAAATGTATCGTCGGAACAGATGGGAGCTCGGTCAGGCGTCGGTTTTAAAGCAGGTAGTAAAGAGCAGTTACTGGATATACTGTTAACTAAATATATGTCGATATCATTGCAAAGGGTGTATAAATAGATCATTTGGAAATAAATACCAAGCGATAAATTTATTTGAATGAAATACTGGATATTGAGTGCGTCTGTTC
The DNA here is from genome assembly GCF_022379125.1 of Scophthalmus maximus. Lineage (NCBI taxonomy): Eukaryota > Metazoa > Chordata > Actinopteri > Pleuronectiformes > Scophthalmidae > Scophthalmus > Scophthalmus maximus. The sequence goes on along the minus strand of NC_061524.1, from coordinate 4,709,735 downwards.
TCCTGTTAGATTTGATGGCACATTTGAAAGTGAGAGAAGATCGTAAGAGGATCTTTAAAACACCGAAGACGTAGCAGCGCAATTTATAGTAAAATATCCAAGCTATGCCTTTGTGCAAATGCTGACGAGTGAATACACACACACACACACACACACTCTTTGGGTGCGTAAAACACAAACTGCGTGTGCAGCTCTGGCAGACCTTTATGTTTTCGAACAATAAATACAGACGCAGCCTTTTTCTCCGTGAACCTCACGCGCATGCACGCACGCACACGCACGCACACACACACACAACGGACATGCTCTTAACGTACACCTATGCACACCTCAGCACGGCCAAAATGCACTAAAAAAATTTACGACCCCAACATTCCTGCAGGGTCAAGCAATTTATCAAATCCTGCACATTCTGGTTTCAATTACACCGCCGATTGTGGAGAGCGGTTATTTTAGCAGGTTCATTTGGCCCAGTAGGGGAGGTTGAGTACGTCTCTCTCTTGTTTTCTTTCTTTGCCCGACTCCCCGTCCCCACGCGCGCAACTCGGGCATTACTTGGTGAGGCGCAGATGCTGCAGCCTCTCCCGACGCTACAGATGGCGAGAGAGGAATCGCGGGGCTGCTGGAAACTGAGCAGATGAGCCGCGGGTGTCATCACACAACTGTCTCTCTTAATTTCGTTTCCCCTCTCGTCTTTTGGCCCGGCCCCTTCTTTTCCAGACCGTTTTCAGTCCATCATCCTTGCATGTTCCCTCCTTCAACCTCCCTCATCTGTCTGAGGCTTTACAATGATGAAGGGTCTTCTCTCTTTATCCCTCCGCAGGTTTCCCTCTCTGCCCCTTCTCTATCCCCTTTTTCTCTCCCACGTCACCCGTCTCTATCTGACTTTCTTGATCTCTTCGTCCCTTTCTCAGCCTCACACCCTCTCTTTCTCTCTCTCTTTCTCTCTGTCTCTCTCTCCTCTCTCTCTGTGGTAGAGTGGTGATAAATCCCCATTTTATTGCCGGAGAATTCCTCTCTCCCTGCAGGGCTGACAGCTCCCCACGTTCTAAGACACTGCTAGGACCAAACCCAATCCTCCCTCCCTCCATCACTCCATCTCTGCCTCCATCTGGCCCTGATTACTGGGAGGGTGGAAGAGTGGCGGGGCGGGGCTGGGGGGGGGGGGGGGGGGGGGGGGGGGGGGGAAGCATCGCACCATTGCACCCTGGGAGAGGAAAAGGGAGACAGGAAGCGGGGACGGAGGGAGTGGATGATGCACAACATGCTGGTGTGGAGGAGGAAGACGAGGAGGAGGACGAGCGGGAGAGCGGACGCCGGAGGTGAAAATTGAGAGAATAAGGATGTTGAAATAGAAGTGGACAAGACGTAGACAAGAGGGACCCGAGTGGTCCGGATGAAGAGAAGGATAAAGGGTAGAACAGCAGAAGAATTCCACAAAAATGTATTTCTTTATTTCAAATTTGTTGCTGCTCTTGGTCTCAGCAAATGATAAATGGGGTGAGCAGAGAGAGAGAGAGACAGAGAGGGAGCAGAGGCCGGAGAAACAAAGTATTTAATGTCATATTCTCACTGTGACGGAACAGGGCAAGAAGAAGAAGGTCAATAGAATTTATTCCGTCGAGCCACACAGGAAAAATGTCCGTTTCCAGGAGACGGAGAGAGAACAAGGAAACAACAGGTGACGAGCCGAGGGCAACAAGCGTCGGGACGAGAGCTGAATAAATGTCGGGGCACGGTCTGTGGCGTGTAGTCTCAGACGCAGCTCACGGGAGACGCGATGTGGGATGACGTGCATCCAGCATCCCCCCCCCCGCAAAGCTACAAAACATCAACATTAAAAATTCAATAGTTCTGTTATTATATTACGTCGTGCCTTTTGATTAAAGCTTCCCAGTTGTAAGAAATGGTCGCGCGAGTTTTAATAATAAAAAAGAAACTGTTGGGTACGTGGTGTTTGTTTTTCACAATGCGACGCACAGCACGCCACTGAGGCAGCAGCTGAGTCCCCGCTCGCCGTAATTGAAAAGTGATAATGGCTAAACATTTGAGTGGGAAATGGGCGAAATGGAGAGATTTTGGAAGAGTGTGTGAGTGTGTGTGTGTGTGTGTGTGTGTGTGTGTGTGTGTGTGTGTGTGTGTGTGTGTGTCCTGGCAGGGCGGCTCGCTGCAGCAGGTGCCAAAAGAAGTGTGCAATAAACACAACTGCTTTGGACAAGCTGGGCCTCCCACATCGGATAATGCGTTCTGGCGTCGTGTCCACTCGAGCTGTTCACACGATCAACACTCGGCGGCGAGCGAGCGAGCGAATCAAGGCGCTCAAGAAAAAACACAACTCATTAATATTACAGGTTTCCTTCTCGTGGCGGGGGGCAGCGGCGTGCGATCCGAGTCCAGTTCGGGTATGGTTCAGTCATGGTGCCGGGTCAACAGGTATACGTCAACTCTATAGGCAAGTGGATACTTTTGGTTCAAAAATGAGATTTACACCATTCGATGACACAAAATCACACAAAGCACAGAAAAGAAAGTTCAGTGTACCTTTTTTTTTTTTTTTAAACATATATGTCAACACTAAGGTTAATAACGTTCATGGAGTATTACTGTAAATACAATATCTTGTCACATCAGTTGCGATTTTAATGTTACCGCTGCTTTACACGTGTTGGCGAGAGGGTCCGCGCTTGATTAAACCCCTTTTTTAATCACACAGGATAAACATGAACACATAATGAATCTCATTAAATCCCCAAAGGTTAGTACATGCAAATTGTTGCATTAAATAATTTCAGATTCATTTTTAATTTGAAAATAAACGCAGCGTTCAAAGGTGTGCCCGTACGTATTTGTGCGAAGGGAGTTGCCGAACATTAGAGAACATCCACAACACACTGTTGACTAAACTGTAAGCTCCACGTCTCACCCCCCCTCCCCCCTCCTCCTCACTCGCTCTCTCTCTCTCTCTCTCTCTCACCACCTCCGCCCAAAATAATCAGGATAATTTCTATTCATTATTACACCTCCATTTATCTGCGAGACGAGACGCGGGGAGGACGGGGGTATAACTCTGAGGAATAACAATACCATTAAAAAGCCTGCGCGGCAAATATCAATCATTGTTGCCGTTAATGTCCCTCCAGCCTATTCAGATGGCCCCTCTCTCTCTTTTCCTAATGTCCACCCATCTGTGTGTGTGTGTGTGTGTGTGTGTGTGTGTGTGTGTGTGTGTGTGTGTGTGTGTGTGTGTGTGTGTGTGTGTGTGTGTGTGTGTGTGTGTGTGTGTGTGTGTGTGTGTGTGTATGTGTGTGTGTGTGTGTGTGTGTGTGTGTGTGTGTGTGTGTGTGTGTGCAGAAGTGTGTGTGGCCGTTATATTCAAAGCCCTTTAATCAACAATCGCTGCATCTGGGCCAGATAATGAATGGCATTGTTTATAACGTCGCTCCTGTACCGGGGTGATAAATGCGCGCGCGCCTTAATGCTATCATTTGAATAAGCAATGAGATTGTGCTTTATTTTTAATATCGAAAGAGAGATCGTGTTAATATAAATTTCTCTTGGTGAAGTTATGATGATGATGTTGATGATGGTCGATGGTGATGGTGAGGATGATGATGATGATGTTCCAGGCCATTGTAATAATAAAATAGTAAAAATGTGATGATGCAAAATGAAGCTGGGAAGCAGTTGTTTGTGATTCATTGCCTCTGACGATCAGATACAAACAGCAGCGGCTAAAAGGCAAAGAGAATTACGTCCAAGAGAAAAAGTGGATTTATTGAGTCGCAAATTTATACACACAAAAAGAAATACACAAACTAAATGTTCTGCGAGCAAATCCACTTGAAAGTAATTCCTGGATCACACGAGCACTGATGCCATGTATGTGCGGCAGCACTTGTGTTTGTAAAGTGAAACTAGCCGTTGTGGAAAAATGTCACGCCTCGGATTAGATGAAATATTGTAAAATGTACATTTTTTGGTTTTTGTTGAATTTGAGTGCAAAAGTTCAGAGTCGCACAGTTTGAACTTTGAACTGAAATGAGCCGAAACTCTGGATGTTAATCATCTTAATCTCCATCACAATTTCCCGTGGCGTCGTAACTTCGGTCGTAGCTACAAGCTGAAATGTTCATATTTATGTTACTGGTATTATAATAATATAATATGTGTGAGGTGTTTGACGAAATGCTATGATGCACAATACAATTGGTCGTTCTTGACTAGGGATATAAAACTGTGCAGGTTGTTTTCGTACAACACCCGCAAACCTTTCAGACAATTTTGAAAAGGTGAGAATATCTATTTATGTATTTTTCGCTGAACGTCCTGGATAGAACAGGCTCCAGAAACCCCCCTCAATCCTGCATAAAAGACCCCATATCATACAGAAAAAGGAAGAAACCCCCCCCAGTGCAGACAGATTCCTGGCACTATTTCCTCGGTGTCCTTCTCCCACCGGAGCGGCGGCGGCGTTACAACCTCGCGTGTTGCCACAGTGGAATACAGACGGAGAACAGGCTCTGCTGCTCGCTACCCGGGGAGACTGGAGCTGTCCAAATCTTTTGACGGTTTCTTAGCAGCTCGCGAGCCCCCCCCACCCCCCTTTAAACTACGAAAGATTCCAGTGACAGATATAGGGGGAAGCCCCCCCCTCCCTCCATATCAGGCACAATCATTGATAGAGACAGCCTTTCAGGGATGACACTGATAGCTGCTCCCAAACCATTCCAACAGTGATTTGCCTGCCATTTTAGCCGCCGCCGCCGCCGCCTTTATGACGCGCACACGTGTCCGGGGGGGAAGACGACGAGATCGCCCAGCCTGACGATATTCGATTTATTGAAGAAGAAAAAATGGAGCATTAAATGCAATGAAGCGTTACGTTATTTAACTTTCATTTTAAAGCGGATCAATTTAGAGCTGATAAGCGTTTTCCAATTTCCAAGTGGCGTTTATATGATTTGACAGAAGCTGCCGCCCCCCATTCCTACGATAAATACCTCTTTTTTTTTAATTGATATTAAATGAATCTATAAAACATGAGGGAAAAAAACGCATTTCTCATCCTGTGTAAAACGGATTAATGTGGGTTGTTAAAGAAATGTCAAAGAGCATCTTGAAGACGTAGATACAGCTGAGGGTCTGGTATCAACATCTTCCAATAGTCATCACAAGAAATGCACGATGAAGACAAAGACGTCGGAGCGCTTCAGGCTCGCACGAGAAGACGAAACACGGGGGCCAATCGCGACGATTTTCTTTTCGTAAAGATGAAAACGAAAAAAACAGCTGAGGCGCGTCGGAACAGACATTTTGAAAGACGAGATATCACTTCTTTTTTTACCTCCAAAATGTTTCACCAAGACTTTAATTTACTGCATTTGAGGGGGCCAACTCAGATATGACATGGGAGACACTTGTCTCTTCTCCTCCGTCCCCGTCCCCCTCCCCTCGGCTCCCGCCTCCCCCTTCGCCCCTATTTTCCTCGCCCTCCGTCCCCCATCTTCGGTCCAAATGAACGACAGCCAGCTGGGTGTCGGTTGGCTGATGCTGGGCCCTGCTAGGTGGCATTGACAGCTGAATTATCCCACAGGCCACGGCAGCTGATTATCAGTGGAGAAGTCATCAAGGGTGTCCCCCAGCCTCCGCTCCCACTCCCCCCCAAATCCCCAATCTCTCTACCCCCACCTGTCCTCTTCCACCCCCCCCTGTCACCCCTTGTCAAGAGAGGGACGCCTCCTCCGAGCCCGCCGCCCGGGCCCTCTTGACAGGTAATCTCAACAATAACAATTACCGCCATTACTGGTGTCATAAACAAGTGGCCGACCCCAAGCCGGGGCAATAACAAAGGCTTTATAATTCACCATGCAAGGCCATATAAATACATGTCAACAGGTAACAAGTAATCTCGCAGAATGGATGAGGGCTGGTGCTCCCGGAGCAGTGGACTGAATCAGTGTGTGTGTGTGTGTGTGTGTGTGTGTGTGTGTGTGTGTGTGTGTGTGTGTGTGTGTGTGTGTGTGTGTGTGTGTGTTGCAAGGAGCCGTGAGGATGCAGGAACAGATTGGAGTTGAGGCTGCAGACATGCATTTGAATATGATGTCATTAAAAAAAAAAAAAATGTGTGTATGTGTATGAATATTCTTTGTGCAAGTCACATTTGTTTGATTTTCAAATATGTGCCGGCGTGTTTCGTCAGGGTATCGTCGAGACCATTTTTTTTCCGAGGATGTTATCGATCTTTGAGCTATGTCATTGATTTTGCAATATAGAGACAATAGCTCGCCAGAGTTTTCTGTAAATCTTTTTGATCATCGGGGAGGAAAGACGACGACGCCAAAAATGCATTGAACAAAGACAAAGAATATTGTCAGAAGAGAAGAAAAAAAAAAATCTAAAATAGAACAAAACTATGACAAAATTATATATTTTCAATAAATACAAATATTTGATTTAATAATAAATTAATAATTTGACTGCATCATAAACACAAAGTTGTTGCAATAAAATAATATTATTATAACCCTTTTTTATTGTTATAATTTCTTCATAATTTCAATTTAGTTTAAACAATTTTTTTTTGGGGGGGGGGCTCGTAGATAATTAATAATTTTAACAAAATTCATTTATCGTAATAATTTCCTATTCACCAAATAATAATTCTGCCTGGCGCCTCCTCTCCTCGTCTCCTCCTTCTTCCTCCTCCTCTCCTCCCTCCTCCTTCCTCGGCAGAGCACACAAGGCGTCGTGGCCCGGAGTGCTAAAATAATCTGCGCCTCCCTAATGAGGAGAGCTGAGCGGCAATTAACACGTGTCACAGTCGACATCATCAGGTGCCACTCTCATTTTCTTCCCCAAGACTCAATGGATTTGTTTTTTCCCTCTCTCTCTCTTTCCTCTCGTTCCTTCCTTCTCTTGTTTATTCCCAATCCGAAGGCGACGGTGTTTAAAATAATAATAATAATAAACAGAAGAGGTGGTTCGATGCGCCTGTGGACTGCGGCGCGTTTCATAATCGACGCCACCGACCGAGACTCCGTCGCTCGACGTCCCGCCTCATCCTTTATTCGTTTCCTTTATTTCCCTTTTCATTTGTTTCTTCCTCTCTTGCAGCGGCAGTCGGAGCAGACAGGCCCGGGCAGCGGCGGCAGCAGCGGCAGCAGCAGCGGTGCGTAAAACTCCTGCAGGAGCGACGCTCCGCGTAAAGGAACCGGGCGAGGAGGAGGAAGAAGGAGGAGGAGGAGGAGGAGGAGGAGGATGGGCGTTAAAAACTGAACAATAACTGACAGATTGAATTATTATTTTAGACAAGCAACAAGTGAACTACATAATTTTAGATATAATAATATTAAAAATGTTTTTTTTATAGTGTTGGCAACAGGAGTGGTCTAATAATTTGTATTATTCCCGATTAATAGAGCTGTTTATTTAGCCAAATAAAAGCCAACTAGACAATACGAAGTAAATATAAATTGGGGTAAATGTGTATTTTCTTCTTTTTTATTTGAGGGATTTTATATTAAAATAATAAGGTTATTTCTAGTCAGACGTGTAAAGGAAAAAATAAATGGCTGTGTTTAATTTATTTAATTAAGAAATAACAAAAACAAACACTGAAAAGCATTTGACACCAGCAACACGATATTAGAAGCAGACCTGAAAAATATTAGAATTAATAAAAGCCGGATAGCATCAAATAACTGCCAGTCAGAACAGTCTTCTGTAATATTAACGTTGTATTTTATTATAGAATTAAAACTGTTCATTTCACTCACATCTAAAGCCCCGTTTCATGACACTACACTGTGACGACTAAATACCCATGTTGGAGTTTTATTTTGTAATTATGTGTCAAAAGGAATTACTGTCAAATTTATATAAACAAATGTGACGTCCGCATGAGCACAATTACAGGGCACACTTTGATTTCTTTGCTGAGCTCAATTTTGTTTTCACTGTCATAAATTATGACAATTATTATTACAATCATTATTACTGTGACAGTGTGTAAAGTCTGGATGTAAAACACAGATGTGTTTGATCTCCCGCTAATCCCACGAATCCCACCGTGCTTCACAGAGACAGACAAGGAGAGAAAGAAGGAAAGGAAGAAAAAAAACCTACCTAAATCTAGAAATGAAAAAAGCAAACAACAACAACACATCAACACCTTCATTATGTGGCAACACGGCGACCTCATCTTTCACTTTGTGTTTTTACCAGTTGGCATCTTCTCTGCAACTCTGTGACGCGCAGGACGGAGGAAAGGGGACAGAGGAGAAGAGAAGAAAAAGGGAGTAGGAGGGTTGTTTTGTTGCCATTCTTCTGACCTGAGCCGCTCATCTTCCTCAGAGCTCAGCGGGAACTCGGCCCGGCGCTCGCCTCGCCCTACCCAGGGTCCTTTTGGTGTGTGCGCATCTCATTTGCATACATTACTCGCCCGCCGGACGAGGCCTCTTCTCTCATTAAAGCCTCGTCCTCGCAAATTCCCTCCCGGAGTCCTGCTGGTCCTCGCTGCCATGGATCCCGTATACCTGCGGTGGCCGCCGATGACGGCATGCTGTTTGTCCAAAAAGAAACCGAGGCGAGGGTGAGAAGATGGTGGGGTGGGGGGGGGGGGGGCAAAGCCAGCGAGTAACAGAGGAGAAGTAAAGGAAGAAAGGGCAACAGTTGCTGTGCTGTGAAAACAAAAGAGAAAGAGCAAAAACCGAAGGAAGAAAAAACTGCAGTCGAGAGAAAGAAGATAAATGAGTCGTCTGTGCGCCTCTCTCCCTCACTCCCTCGATGTTCCCCTCTCTCTCTCTCTCTCTCCCTTTCTGACTCTTGAACCAGGCTCCATTTTGTGTTAAGCAGCCCCCTCTCATGACAGATCTCTGGAGGAGTCAGGGGTCAAAGTTGAGGACAGGGTCAGCTGAAACACAACATGCAACGGGGGAAACTCTACAAACTCTCTCCCTCGCCAAAACGTCTCTTCCATCACTCTTCTGTCCCTCTCGGCAAAGGACAAAAAAAAGAAAAGAAAAAGTGCTTCACAAGCTGCCGGGTGATGAACTATACTGCGTGGTGTACGATATGAAGATAAGCCCTGTTGTCCACGAATGCCATGAAGAGACCGGGGCCGACAATGCGTTGCTGCAAACTGATCCAGGACGTCCACTTTTTAAAAAAAAATTGATAATAAAAATTACAAGTTAAAAACAACTTCATAACCGTTTCTAAAACGATGGAAGCAGATTTTACAAGTGTGAAAAGTTGTGGGTGTCAGGCTAAAAGAAAAATAAAGCTCGCCACACATGTTCGACAGGAGCGGCACCTTGCATGCTGTCGCACTGTGGTGTTAGGTTTTTGGAGAAGAAGCCAGACCTCAGCTCCACTGCGCCGTGTCAGCGCGGGACAACGGCCTGACGGCAGCCACTGTCTTTCTGCCATAGATTTTTTAAAAAACATAAACATCTGGGCAAAGAATTACTCAACCAGAGCCAAATAGTTCATTAGTTTTTTTTAAACTGTATAAATACATATTTAGTGTGTATTCAGGACAGTGTTTTTGTGATTGACTTGCTGTGTTCAGGGCAATAAAAGGAACAGGTCCTCCAGTTTTGGATCAACAGAGGATGCGTGTAATATGTATCTGACATCACCCGGGCTTCACCTTTAGAGGTTTACTCCAATCAGAGGGAAGAGCCGTTGAAGACCGCAACACGACACGCCAAAGGAATTTAGACATATTGCAATGTATATAGCAATAGCAGAGACATCGCTCTCTCTCTCGCTCTCGCTCTCCCACACACACACACACACACACACACACACACACACACACACACACACACACACACACACACACACACACACACACACACACACACACACACACACACACACACACACACACACACACACACACACACACACACACACACACACACACACACACACACACACACACACACACACAGAATGAATCAAGACAGTTCAACCACGCCGACCAGCCACATCACTCAAAACTCTACACCACCGAACACAAGTGGAGGAGAAGAAAAAACAGAACGTGAAAGAGCGAGAGAGGGGAAAATTGATGAAGTCGGACTCGAACATCAAACAATAAACAGTCCATTAGGTCGGTGGGTGGAAGGGTTTTTGGGGGGTGATGGTGGTCGCAAGGCAGATATTGGAGAGAAGGGGGGGGGGGGGGGGTAGAGGAATGATGGGAGTTTATTTAAAGCATGGTGACCCCGTGGCCGAAGGCTGCCTCGGTGCAGGGATGAATAAAACTTTAATGGCTCATAAAACACAGCGACTCCTTCTCCGAGCCCAGTTCTCACTGCGTTTATTCCTGCCGGGCCAATCGGATCGCGCGGATCTCCAAACACAGAGGGCGAAAATGGAGGGGGAGAGGGGGAGAGGGGGGGGGGGGGGAGAGAGAGAGAGAGAGAGAGAGAGAGAGAGAGAGATGGAGGGGAGAAACAGGTTAAAGGAATAGTTCAACATTCTGGTGGGGGGGGGGCGGCTTATTTGCTTTCTTCCCAAGAGTGAGAGCAAAAGGTCGATATCAATCTCATGTCCATGCAGTCTGCGCTAATCAACACATTTCTCATTTGTATAAGCTGCGAACTATACCGGAGGCATTTAAAAAAAACAACATCATTTCAGACTTGTCATTCCGCAAGCGTCGGCTGCCAAAAATCATCAGCGATCACTACTTTTGGTTTTTGGAGTCTGCGGGGGGCTCGATAACTGCAAACCCCAACCAGGTATCGACCTCAGGATGTTGTTCGGAAAGAAATAGCTCCAGCGCTGAAGCCCCTTTAAAAAACGTAAATCAACGTATTTTCATTTTTGTCAGAGTTGCGGTTAAACAAATTAGGAACCACATGTAAATTAGCGAGCTGGTCGGGGGGTTACAAGTGTATTTTTATAAGTCTGGACGAAGCCGGGCTCATCATTTGCCACTACTTTCAGGCCACGTCTACATCACTACATTTTCATATTACCAACACGTATATCACATCGCATCACTGCTGCTACGTTCTTTTTAGCCTGCCGCCTGAATACTAAGTTTGGAAACGCTGCAGGCCCAAATTTATTTTGAAAACCCGTGGTATGGACGAGCAAAACAGGTTAGACGTTTGGAAATTAGGACGCAGTCACTCATTGGTTGCTATCAGACGTGACTGGGCGAAGGCAAAATGTTGTAAATACTTTCTTTAAGTTAGTAGTCAAAGCACCCCGTCATCAGTCGAAGAGAATAAACCCCTGCTCTTACTTTTCTGTAACCAATCAACCAACTGAGTGGACAATCCGCTTCCTGTTTATACCTGTACGTGATTGGTCACGTGATGCAAGTTCTAGTATAGACGGGGATTGATAATGATACGGAGCTGCTGTGGACGCAGATCGTTCCAGCTTTCAAATGACGAATTGAGACGAAAAAAGTTGTGGTATGGACGTAGCCTCAGTCTTTATGCTAAGCTAGGCTAACGCCATCCAGACTTCAGCATGTTATACTGCACACTTCTCGTAAAGATGTTTGCAAGAAAAAGGCGTGCGTAAAACTCAGCCGTAAGTGGAAGGAGAATATAAGTTGTGGCGGTGTAGTTACACAGAGAGAGAAGGGGAGGGCAGGGTGAGAAACTGTAGATCGGGAATAAACCACAAATGAGGCCGCGCTATTTATCCTGGTAGAGTTTCCACACCGACATGTAAATCACACACACACACACACACACACACACACACACACACACACACACACACACACACACACACACACACACACACACACACACACACACACACACACACACACACACACACACACACACACACACACACACACACACACACACACACACACACACACACACTCTCACTCACACACACTCACACTCACTCTCACTCTTGCCCCTCGACCTTTTTTAGCACGACGCTGCGAAGGTACAAACCTATCACCAGTGGTGATATCAAACCCATGTGAACCGTACTTTGCTGCCAGGCACCATTTGCCTCGCTGGAAGTGGGCCCGTGACAGCCCTGCAGCCGAGGTGTCAACCCACCAGCGTGACCCCCCCCGGGGGGGGTGCTGGGGTCGGTAAACAAGCAGCTGTCACCTCCTTCAACACTCGGCCATTTTGTTACTCGTCGCTTCACTCGAGTCGATCCCGCACTCGTCGTTTGGCCGACGCGTTGACGTGCCGGTCATTTGCGCACGTTTTCCCCGGGATCCCTCGATCTTAATGAGCCGACAGCTCCCCGATTGCTTTTTCGTCGAACCGCCGTGAAGGAGGTTTCGCTCAATCACGGTAAATAATGACTGCGGTCGCATTGTATGCGCATCGCAATGATGAATGCATCGTCGTTTACCTCTCGAGTTACATGTTGGATCTTTAACGACGCCCTAATAAAGTGACCTGGAAATTTGTTTTGTTTTCCTCGTTGTCCGTGTACCGGAAGTGAGAAAAAAAAAATGTTTTTAGTCATCCAAAGACCGGCAGAGGCGTCTTTGTTGTCAAAGTGAATGTGTATTCCACTGTTTGACTGTACAAGATGAAACATGTAGTGTGTGTGTGTGCGTGCTACAGTACCTGACCCCCACCCCCCCACCCCGCCCCTCTCTCCCCTCCCTTTTCAGCCCAGCGGGTGTCATGCTCAGGTCATGAGACTGTAAATATACACAGTTGGACCCCAGAGCCATAAATCAGGGCCGAACAGCCCCCGAACTCCTACATGCACAGATAACATGAGACATGACACGTCTGCTGGAATAAAATATTAATAGCACATATTCTGCTTACACTGAGCCAGGAGTAAAAATATTAACACAGCTAACAGTAGCGCTATTGATACACGCAAGCACGCACGCACACACGCACGCTATAGAATCATAAGATGCAGTGTTACTACCATTGTAACGTACGGTGCACTATAATTGTTACATTCCTTTTTAATAAATACATTTATACACTTATACAATTATTTTGGTAATCGATTAATCGGTTCAAGTAGTTTTTATGAAGAAGAAAAAAAATTTTCAGCTTCTTAAATGTGAATATTTTCTGGTTTCTTTGCTCCTCTGTGACAGTAAACTAAATATCTTTGGTGCTAAGACAAAATAAAACAAAATCTTGGTCTTTTGGGAAACATGATCAACATTTTATGGACCAAAAAAGTAATTGATTAATCAAGAACATAATCGACAGATTAATCAATGATGAAAATAATCATAATAATAATAATCGTAATAATGCGCACGTTCAATAGAGGCTACTATCTATACACAATGGTTTTGTCGCCAAAATAAGTTTCATATGGATACTAAATGCGAAATATTTCACGCAACATTAAAGGTCTCAGAAGTGAATCATGTGGGAATTCACACTCCCAAGAAATATTCCGACCGTTTGGTGGAAATAAATCTATGCAACTTTGAGTTGTTTGCACACCCACACACATGCACGCACTTGAACGCTCCAAAAAAAGCGAATGCGTGGACCGTGAGTTGAGATTACTTTGTCATCCTGAAGTCAAGAATAGACTTTAAATGTTACCAAACATTTAAGATAAATGTTACACACTGAAATATGAATATAGCATTATCATTCCCATAAGAAACACCATTGTACAACTTGTACAACAAAGGCTATGACCTTCGCCACCACGACACCTGCCGTCGCTGCCCCTCTGCTACTTATTACGTCTTCTATTCATCCTGCTCGTGTTTTTAACTCGTCGACTTGTCTTCCAGCAATAAATTTAGATAAGTCTCGGCTTCACGTTCATTAAAAACTGCCTTGAAACAGAGCGACCGGACTAATAAGCACGCCAACGCTCATAAACATGTCGCGACATGGAGAGGGAAAAGAAATCAGAGTTGAATTCTGGGATGAATCTGTTTACGGAGCTTCTAGTAATGCGAGACGACGGCTCTACAGCTGGACTGCATTCGTGCTGATTTCCATCACTCCTTTTGGATACGTTGTTATTATAAATATCCACAATGCGTATTGATTCATGTCCGGGCAATTTGTTTAAGAGTCTTGTTTTCTCTGTGCTATCAATACTTTTGAAGTCAAGTTGACTCTACTGTCACTACGATAAGTTCAACTGTCTTTCGGAATGTGTCCTTATTATTGTAGTCGTTATATTTATATTCAGGCAGCGTGTGTAGACTAGAGACATTTCTATTAAAGAGAGATAATAGGCGCAGAGGCTGAATATTGATGATCCCATTTATGCGGCGTCCTAAAAGTAAAAGTAACTCGCCTGTCAAAGCTTGTCATCGAAGCCAGGTGTCGAGCGATATAAAGAAAACTGTTAAGATTTTTAAACACAGCTTTTAAAAATATCACGCATCTCTCACTCTCACACTTCAAAGATGTTTTACAATCCAGAAGGTATTTCTGCGTTGCTTCGGGGCAACAGGCAGACTTACATAAAATAAAAAAAAATCCTTCTTGTAAAAGACAAAGACGCTGTCACTTCCCCCCCACTGCATGTCCATCAAGTGGAAACTGCAGGAGCACGGGGACGTTAAGAATGCTTTCATCGACCATAAAGATTATGTTCAACAGAATGTCTCCATTTTCAGAATAATGAGGGGCGAGTTGCAAATATTGCAACTTTTCTGCACGACAAAAGGAGTTTTTAATGATCCATTTATTATGATAATATTAGTTACACAATCTGATGGTTAAACAGATTACAGATCACTCTATTTGTATACAGTTCTTTGAGAAACGATCCTTCCCTCTGTTCTTTCATGATCTGTACTCCCACAATCATCAATTTCATTCAATCGTCTCACAGTTTTAGTTATGAAATGATTTTCTCACGTCTCATAATATCTCTGTTAAAGGTTTGTTTTGTCTGAACTAGCAGTTGCATTGTGAGTGCCCAGATCAAGCCCCTGTTAAGTATTTTTTGTTTTGCAGCCCTCCATCACATTTTATATACATAAATTTGTATATCTTGTAGCTTATACGTGTAAACCAATATGAAATCAATCATAATGGTTGAAATCCAAGGTGGGCATAAATGTCATTTACCGGAGAACTGGCAGTGGTATCATCAAACTTGAAATTATTTTTGGAAGATAAAAATGTTTTCTAATTATAATAACATTGCTTTATAAAATTTCTATTAAAGCTACAGTAACAGTCATGCATGAAGCCATGGATGAATAATTGAACGGATCAACCAATGCGGTGAGGGTATATACTGCTCCCAAAAAATCATTAATCATCATAAAATCATTATAAATCAAATTTCTTACCTCATGAGAATATTATTTTTTCATACAGTTGCCATGACACCATTTAGTTATAGACAGTCTCAAAAGTGGCTTTCATGTGTTTTCAAGGTCTGCAGAGATTTGTGAACGTACAGTACTGGCCAGCTGCCTGGTGTGAACATGTGCAATTTCTGAAAAATAACATGTGTGCTCCGACAAATTTCACCGGCGTATGAAAAGTTGAATAAATTGCAATGGCTATGGTCGATATGATCCACCATTACCGCTGCATTAATGTCACCTCCTGTCCAGAAAATCAGCTAAAGACTCCAGTCATCGAGCATTTAACGATAATTACCCAGTTCTACTGACCTCACCGGAATTAGTCACTAGAGCTCCCATTACTGAATTATACAAAAATAATATCATTCATTATGTCATTTCTAATGGCATCTGTGCGGATCAAAGGTGTGAAAATGGAATATAATGTATAATATTTTCAACACCCTGGCAACAGTTGAGTCAAAACATCTCGGGGAAGAAGGCAAAACGAACTAAGCGTTTCGTCGTCTCCTGATATCAGGGGGCAGTTAACTTGAACCGCATCACATTTACATCATTCCATCTGTGATCTCTGAGGCGGTAAATGTTTTTCCAGGCATTAACGCATCATCAAAGTGTCCGAAATCCTAGAGGAGTCTGATCCTCGGGAATCTCTGGAGGGTCCGCGGACACAAAGTCTACAATTATCTCTCTGTTATGTCAAGTGCGCTTGAGCCAAAAATTGCTCGCCTCGGATTGTTCAGCGCTATCGGGTTCCCATGTGAAAACACAGGGAATATGACATCACTGCATCACTTTGCTGTAGCTGGCTACCACACACACACACACACACACACACACACACACACACACACACACACACACACACACACACACACACACACACACACACACACACACACACACACACACACACACACACACACACACACACACACACACACACACACACACACACACACACTAATCCCTCGTTTTAAGAATGCGAGGCCAATACAGACTGTTTGTCTGCTTGTTCCATTACTGAACGAACCGGGGGGTTTGGGGGGGGGGAATGCCGTACCCCCTGAAATGTGTCACCATAATGAATCATGAGAAATCAAAACATGCCACGGGACTATGCTCGGGTTTTTGATGGAAATATTTTGACCAGGAATTGATCTATATAGCTGATTGGTAGAGACGCTTTGCAACTCCGCTCTCGCCCATGGTACAAAATATGCAGCCAATTAAGGTTTTGGGTTTTTTTGGCCATTAAAAAACGGAACTATGTCAAGTATGACACACTAAGTTTTGGAGTTTTAAGTAAACAGCAGAAATAACTGTTTAATATGTGTGGAGGTTGTCGGTAACTCATATTTTATGCAAATTTGTTCTGTGGACCATTATTAATTTTGCTATAAAACAAACAAACAACCACAAAAAACGTAACCACTTATACAGCTACAAATATAGATATGGCTATTTACTCATTTTATTTACTCAAGTTTATTTCCCAAAAATGCTAAAAAAGTGGTGGGATGTCCTGCCATAGGAGGACATTGATGAATCCATCAATCCGATCCTAATCTGTACCCATTCATGTTTAAAGTTGCTGGTTGCCTAGACAACACAGTAACTTGCTAGACAAATGATTTTGTAAATCTGCTATTAAGCTATTTAACAAAAAAAAAAAATCTACACAGAAAAGCAAACTTCTGTCCCCTTGAAAACCAAAACCAGGAACCCTAATTATACACTAGCAATGAACATTGCTTCAAATAAAGGCTCTATTAGCTTTATCGTGCTTTAATTTCTATTGAAGATTAATATCAGCCTTGCATTGTGTCGTCTCACCCAAAACAACACATTTTCTCAGCTGCAGCAGAGATGAAGGTAACTGAAACAGCCTAAAAGCCTGATAACAACTAATCTAATCTGAATGTGGTGAAAAATTAATTATGTGTCAAAAGTAGAAGGTGAGCTAAAGAAGGTGTATTTTGGTCAATTATCCCAGATGATTCTTTACTCCCGAATCTCACACACAGACGCACAGATTTTCATTATTTCTTTAAAAATTATAATTGGGCTGTTTCCCCGTTTCGGCGCAGGTCTCACCTACTGGTCTGCCGTTACGAGTGTCAGCGGCGTTTTCGTGGGTTTCCTCACTACAGATGCAATTAGCGAGGCTGCCACTTAAGAGCCGAACAAAGGTGAAAACGGGAGAGGTGAGAATTAGACGAGTAAAAGCAAAGTCATCATATCTGAGAGAAACCTGCCTGCCAGCGTGGAGGGGGGAGGCGGTGGACACTTTGGTTTGTGCTGCATTCACTTCTTAATTAATCTTAAAATGGGTATATGACATTTTTCCAATGCTTGTGTTGTTTTATAAATGCCAGTGCCCGAAGTGAAGTGATAACATTGTCTTAGGTAAAGTTTTATCAAAAGGTAACAACAATCAAGGCCTAGTGGTTTTTTTGCCTAAACCATACCTACCAACAAACTAGACAAAGAAAACATCTTCGTCACTTCATCTTCCAATGATTCCATCTGCTCGACCGCAGTTGTCAGTTTCTGCGGCTTGTCACCTGTTCAAAAATAACGCTCGAATGAAAATTTAAGGGGGAAACTAAAGGCTAAACCAGACATCATATCAAACCATGATTCATAATCTTGCAGACGTCATGAATCACTCCTGATCCATCTCAACCGCGACCGCTTCCCTGCTCTTTGACTTGCGACCATCAACCGCAGCGTAATAAAACAAAAGGCACAAACATGGTTATAAATTATGAGGCGAATGCAACGAACACAAACGGCGCAGCACCCCTCGCTTCATACGGCTACCGGTGGAAATGTGTCCCGTCACTGCTGCAGCCAACGGAATTCATTCGTCTCCTGCTTCCAACATGACACCAGCCGTTCACTCAGTGGCCGTCTGATGGATAGAAATGTTGCTGTAATCTTAAAGAACGTACATGTGCACATTAAATGCAGATGTGATCACTGAACGCAGACACTCGTCAAAGTAGTTCAAGTCAAACCATCGTGTGTATCACTTCAGAAGGAAAAAGCGACATGTCTGATGTCATGATGAGTTTGTGAAGCAGCCTGAGATCCAAATGTGACTAATCAAGACGGATCAGATGAATGGAAAAGATAAAAAAGCAGAAGAAACTGGAGATTATCCATTTTGTTTTAACATCTATCCATTAATTAATTTCCAGAGCATCTTTCAACTTGTGTATTCATGTCAGACAGTCAATCAGTTTTGGTGTTCACCTTACTTAGTGCGTACATGAAGTTGACCAGACATCTTTTCTAAGCAGTTTGTTGGATTGAACTAGAGTATTGCTTTAAAAAATACTTTACTAAAACTACAAGTTGAATTTACTGTCTTTAAGTGAACTAGGCAGACTAACTGAATGTTGTCCATGGTGTCTAATCTGTGGGGATTCAGTGGTGGGGGCTGGACTGGTCACAGCTCCGTCTCACCTTGTGACTCAACAACCTCAAACTCTGAATGGGATCTTTGACACACACACACACACACACACACACACACACACACACACACACACACACACACACACACACACACACACACACACACACACACACACACACACACACACACACACACACACACACACACACACACACACACACACACACACACACACACACACACACACACACACACACACTTGCCTTTTGTATTGGCTTTGATAAAACGGCTGGGAGGAGGGGACCGGGGGGGGGGGGGGGGGGGGGGGTAGCAGAGTGTGTCGGCTCCTGGAGTAGGCTTACTGTGTTGGGAGATGCACTGGGCCATTACACATGACCCCTGACCCCGGCAGGCACCCAGAGGTGAAGCGGTGCGGGCCTGGTCTTACTCAGCTGGAACACGGGGGGAGGAGGGAGGCGGCAGGGGTGACTGCGAGTGTGTCGTTAGTGGTTGCATATATGCATATGTGTTTTTTTGTCTGTGTGTGTGTGTGTGTTGGTTTATACACACACTGACGTGTGAGTAGTGTTCATTCATCCCACCAGCCCGGTGCCTGACACTCGGAGCTGCAGGCCTGTCCCGTGGCTATGCAGATGCGACGGGAGGGGGGATGCAAAATATGAATTTTAATCGCAGCCACCTCCCCCCATTTATCAGCTAGCGACACTAACGAGGCTCCGTCGGCAGTCGGGGTGGATGGGGTGGGGGGGAGGAATGACAGTGCACGTGACTTTCTTTATCATGAATGCAAACAGTCTCAAAGAAAACAAAAGATCTATTTGGGGTTTGATCTTTACATGCAGACTGTTTTGCAGTGTCATTAGAATAGTTATCCAAGTCTCAGAAATTTAGAAGATTGACAAAATCAAGCTCTTGCCGTTGTAGTTGTCCATTTTGATGTTTGGTGGAGGGACTTTGCTGTGGACAACTCGCCAAATGTGCACATTTAATGTCTCCTGTTGAAATATTTCTTGAATCTATTGCGGCATTGTGAAACATCGACAGCGAGTCTGTTCGAATCCTCTCAGATTCCTCATCTTGTGCCAAAGCCAGGACAATTACAAAAGATGGAGGAGAGTCTAAGTGAAGCTAAGAGTACCACAGTTCAAACGAAGGATTCTGCTCAAAGGCTATAAGTATTGTGTTTTTTTTCTACTGACGTAAAATCGGTAAAGAAACAAGTTTACATGTGTTTTTTTTAGGGGTCGTAGCCTCTCGGTGCTTCCTCCCAGATTATGTGTTGTAACCACTAGTTCTGTCAGTCAAATGCTTTTGAGTTATAAAGTGAAACGTTTCGGGTTGGGGCCGTGGTGAGCGTCTGACTAGGAGCTCAGCAGACAACCGGTCGCACCACAAGGAGGGTTCACACAATGTGCACATCAGGAACAGACCCTGAATGTCTTGTTTGTTGTCATAGACAACAACAAAAAATTGGACTGTACAATGTGATATGTCCTCACAGGTCTGCCTCTGGGACTTGGAGATGATTTAAAGTTACACAAGAACGACTGAACGACATCCTAGACTGATAATATTTCGGCGACCATTAAGACGTGGGGACAAAGTCACACATCGGCAAACCAAAACTCTCAGCTCACGGATTACCCGTTCTGCAGTTGCGCACACACAAGAGATACGCGGACACATTTGCATAAAGTCACACACCGTCGCAACACTTAAACGTAAGGGATTCATAATTAGCGAGGAGTGTCTCCGTCCTCTGGGTCCATATGCCAGTCACCCAGGGTTGTGACGAGTTTGTTCCCATTAGCACGACCCTCCTCCTCCTCCCTCCCTCATCCTCATCAATTCATTTCCATTTGCTGGTGTCTTCTTGGCAACAAATAAGAACAAAGGAATAAAAGTAATAACTGTGCTTGTTACTGTCGTCTATTTAATTCTATTTATTTTTTCTATATCATAACTAGATATACTTTAAATCAACAAATACTTTTTTTGTCTTGATTGATCAAATGACTTATTTTCATAAGTTTTACTTTTCGAATATGAATTTGCTGTCGCTTAAACTACTATAGTTATGTATTTATGACGTGTTAACATAATTGTATTGTTTATTAATGGTTTTTTGGACTTTTGATCAATTATTTTATGGTATATACTTTTGTATATTATCAAATTGTTGTCTCGATATAACTAACTGGTCTGGTTGACCGGAGGTAGCTCTTGTCCTTGAAAAGCATCAATAAGTTCCCAAGACAGAAATAAACTGCAGTCGAGTGAAATACAGAATCAATAATTTCTATTTACAGAATGCAAATGTTCACAAAAACACATTTTTCAGAGGAAGCATTGTCTTTAAACACTCTTTTGAAACACTTTTTTAAAGTGTTCACTCACCAAGTCTCACTAGCCGCTCACAAACACATGCAAATGTAAACATACAGAAATGTACACCCTCTACTATCACTGTTGAAAGCTATATATATATATATATATATATATATGTATAGAAGACAAGTGACAAAGTAGTTGCTGACATTCATATGTAAATACTAACCAGGGCCTGAGCCTGCGTCGTTGCGCACGCTCCTTTGTTCGGATACACTCACTCAGAAACAATGACGGGGAGGGGGGGGGGGCGGAGATGCCAAACATCCCCTCTTGGCAAGAGGGAGGTCACCGCAGGAGGGTCAGAAGACAGTGAAGAGGGTAGAAGGTCAGCAACACACAAGAGAGTGTGTGTGTGTGTGTTTATTGTTTCCTACCAGTGTGTGTGTGTGTGTGTGTGTGTGTGTGTGTGTGTGTGTGTGTGTGTGTGTGTGTGTGTGTGTGTGTGTGTGTGTGTGTGTGTGTGTGTGTGCATCTTAGTCAGTGCTCGGATCATTTAATGAGAGATCCCATTAGTTCTCCATTAACCAAAGTGTCAATGAAATTACTCACAATCCAAATTAATAAATAGCTCTGCTCCAACTTAACTCTTAAATTTGTATTGCGAGGGAATTATACACTCAGGAAAAATGTGAGCGGAAACGGTGAAGCGGTTTACGGCGTCTAAGCTGCGTGTGACAATAGCACAATAGCTCTTCTGTCTCATTCAATCGACGTAACGGCGAGTTTAAGTGGGTGGGAATTCTGCGAAACACGGCCGCAAACGACCGCGTTACTGCGCGATTATGAAAGTCATTTGCAGCGGCTCTAAACGTCGCAGAGCGATTGAAAAAAAATTGAAAATACTCAAGGACACGTGAGGTAATTGCTTCAGGGTGCCAACGGGGCTTCGACGTGACAGTTACGATTAAAACAGATTTCCACATTCCACACGTCCATGCGTGCACACACACACAAAATATACACTTCCTGCACATGCACACTTATAACTCCAATACAAATAAACACACTTGTGCATATGACACACAATTGCCAATCTCTCACATCGCACATTTGATTTGACCTCCCCTCCTCTGCGCGCACACATACGTCTCTGTGACTTCAGAGGACATTACCACTGACTTCTTTGAGATTTACTCAACCCTTAACCATAACTACCTTTTGCCTAACCATAACCCTTACCTCAACCTCACCTTCATTCATGTCATCACCTGAAAAAAACTGTGGTGATTTACATTACGGGAACTTGCATTTGGTCCCCATAACCGAGACAAATCCCCCAAAATGTCCCTGTGTAAACAGATTTGGGTCCCCACAACATGAGTAATGCACACACACACACACACACACACACACACACACACACACACACACACACACACACACACACACACACACACACACACACACACACACACACACACACACACACACACACACACACACACACACACACACACACACACACACACACACACACACACACACACACACACACACCTCACCAGGGCAGACTCCGCTCGCAAACCCACACAACCATTATAACCAGCATAAACAAGAATGACAAGTTGAGATTAATGAAGGGCCCAGCAGTGACGGGCCAATTTAATTGTCAGCCATGATGGCTGTTGAACTCCAGTCTATTTATACAAGGTTACCGTATAGTGCCTCGAAACGCAGCTAATTGATCATGACCAATAAGTAATTAGAAAAAAAGAAAAGAACTGATAGTGCGTCCTCCCTCCCTCCGCGCACACGTGTCAAAGGCACGCACTCGTCACGGGGGCGTCGAGGAGGGGGCGACCGAGCCTCGGAATAACGAGCACGAAGAGAGAGATCGGAGATCGTGTGTGACATGTTGCTGCTACAGAGCCGCGTCGGTGGAGACGTCGTACACTGTATAGTTCCATAGGCGGCAGATCGACACAGTGGTGACCAATTTGCTGCTTTTTAAAATACTGAGGGATTTTATATTTGAAAGGCTAAAAGTTGGGTTGGTTTTAGAAGAGAATGTTAAACAAAAAAACGTATGAAACTCTCTATAAAGTCCATCCAAGAGGGAAATCTGTGTTTCAAAGCACAAAATCCTATCCCATCACTTCATGAGGAGGTTTTGAATGCAGCTGGTTGAGGCGTCAAAACAATGATAGATGAAGAATAATAACAAACAAAAATCAAATAGATGAAGAATAATAACAAACATCAAATATACTGAATATGATAATATAAAATGAAGTCCTAGAAATGAGGTGTGCATTTGTACGAGCACATGGAGACTTACAAACGAAAATGATGCAAATCCAACTGTTGAATTTGACTGACTTGTTCCACAACAATCGCAGCGGGATGGAAATGGAAAACTACCACGGGATTCCTACTTGATTTATATTCAAATTTAACGACACACAAACTACAAGCTTCTAATTCAATGAAGCCAAAGCACTAATGAAGGTTTCCGGAATTTCAAGATGAATGATTTCGGAAGTATACGGGGATGTTAACTAAGAAAAGAAAATGGCTGCCTGAACGTGTGGGTCTTTGTAAAGGTTAAAAGCTGATCTACTGCATACATCTATACTTTGGTGGTACAAATAGTTAAATTCCAAACGTTCAATTTCACACAGTGACAGTAAATCAATAAAATGATGTGACATCCAAGTTTAAGTAGATAAGAAAAACCCTACAGATTTCTGATTGTCATCGTCCCCCCCCTCCCCCCTCCCTCCACATTCCACCTGGGTTCAGTTACTTCCTCAACTTCATCTTTTGAAAAAAGAAGAAGAAAGAAATCTCCTTCATCTACTTACCTCTCACTCATCTTACCTCTCACATATTCTCCTTTGCCAGCTGTGGTGCGATTCCAATCCGGTTCCCAGGAGGTTTTTTTAAAAAAAAATTTTTTACGGGGGTTATTCTAAACACTGAGGGGCCGACGGTGGCCTTGGCTCCCTGGCTTGACTTCACGTTCCTCCGCTGGCAGCTCAAGGCCTGCGGCTCACTGGGAAGGAATGTGTGAGAGAAAGACAGTGTAAATAAATACTGTAAGGTCGAACAGTGAAAGTGAAATGGGAATTTGAAAAAAAAAGAGAGAAAGAAAGAAAGAAAGAAAAAAGGTGTAGTGGAGAAGGCTGAAAGTCATCTGGGCCACCTGTTGTATTGTAAAAATGGATATTACACAGCACTTGATTCAGATGTAAATATTTAAAATCAAATCACTCCTTTTGTTTCTCACACACACACACACACACACACACATCAAGTCGGATCAATCGACAAATATGAATTCAACTCAAAGTCAAATGGTGTTTATTTACAGAAAATAACCAAGACAAGCTGGTGACCACAGTCTGTCTCCTGACAGTCACTTCTACTCACTTTTCTAAAAAGAAAAATCTTTAATTGATAAGGTACACACACGCACACACAGTCTCACCTTACAGCTCTCATGAGGCCGAAGAACAAAATCACAGAGACTGAACTGAGCGACTAAACCACAGAGTTTGCACAACCAGTGCATCTCAAGAGCCGTGAACGTGATGACAGATTAAAATGGACGACTTATATATATTTGAATGTTGGCAGGAAGCAGAAGTGGAGAGTGAGACAACACCGTGATGCCAAGAAGTTTCCAGATGATCGGTTTTGGGTTTGATATTTACTTTCTACTTTATTGAAACGAGTTCTGTTTGTGTTGTCCACTCGCTCGCTGTCTTGTCCCCTCTCCATCTTTTCACTCAGTTGTGTGAAGAAATTGGAATTCTGGCTCCACGACTTTAGACATAAACATTCATAATCTGAAAGAGTTTTGGTTCTGCGGGCTGAACTATGAAGAAATGATTTGCGCATGAGGACATCATTTTTTGGAAGTTCTGAACTGTGAATGAACCGTGTTTGGAATTCGGTCTTTGAGACTTGACTACAGTATAGCGGACATTTCTGATAATATACGCTTGCTCCGATTGCCAAGTAGGTTACAGTTAAAAGTGTTTTTCTCCGTTTTAAAAAACTCAGAATCTCATTTCAACAAAAAACACTTGACAGTCACTGTTGGGATCATCGCTCCCGTCGTTGCACTAAACCCTGGTAAATTCTATTGCTCCGTCAGGAACAACGCAGAAGTCAAAGACTGACTTTATATTATTGCTGTGCAGGGCGGCACCACTCAGCCAGTCACCGGGTATCAGCGGCGCGTGTATATAAAAGCCTGAACTGAACGACACCTAAATCAAGATATGGATACGTCAACCGACAGACTGCAATGCCAGCACCTCGTGCCCATATTAGGCCGCGCATGATGCCGCGGCCTCGTGCACAAAAAACAAAAAGGCCCTTCTCCATCTCCCTCTCTCCGACTTGTGTATATAATGTAAATGACAACTTTTAGTGTAAATCATATGTCATACTCCACGTGCAGCATGATTTCTGTGTCACACTTTAAGTGCTATCGCAAATCTCGGCGTTGTGGGTTTTTTTTGTGTGAGTTTTTTTACACATCACCGCTCGGCGAAGCAGACGCCGAGTTTATATTAAGAAAAGTGAGAAGGTGTTACAGCTGGGATGTGTGTAAGAGTAGATCAGGGCGGGCGAGTGAGGGGGAAAAAAACCAGCAAAATACCAAGGTATTATTGTAGCACCTTTTAGGGACATTAGGGTCAAATATGAGAGAGCCAGATATTGCGATGTTGATTTTGAAGCATGCAGGCTCACATTAGGAGTTGTTGGGGCAAACGAGAAAACCCACTGACTAACACCTGAGACGTTCTTTTTCCTCGCTGCGTTTGTTGTGGCTCTTCTACCAATTTTAAAGCAGCGCACTTCAGATTTCCAGACCTCTAAAACCTTGAAGAATGACAAAAAAGTTGTACTATAAAAAGTCCTTCTGGGTTCACGTCACCTTCGTTGCTTGACGGGAACTGTTCGTGAAGCAAAATGAGACTTTTCCACGAGGCAGTAGCTCACACGCGAACAAAACACCAAAAGTGTGGCCGCATTCCTTTGACGTGACGAATGCTGATTAATTAAAAAGTGGAGACACTTTCACCTCGAGGCAGCTGATACACATCACCTCAGCACGTCACCCTGTAAACATCTTTGCCGATAGGCGACATGTCTTTTGGCATTTCAACCGCCGCGGCGTTACCGATATCTCTGCAGCAAATGCGCAACGCCTTCATTTGCATGCATCGCTATTAACACGCGCTCAAGAAATCCTCGTGGCCCCGCCCCGTTTCCCCAAGTTGTCTCGGGGCCTGCTGTTAGTGTAAAGGCTAATGACATCTGTGGGTCTGGTAGTGTGTGTGTGTGTGTGTGTGTGTGTGTGTGTGTGTGTGTGTGCGCGCGCGCGCGCTTGTTGGTGTGGGTGCGTGCGGCAGCGGGGGTAAAAAGGTGTTCACCCTCGCACATGCTGAGTTGATGCAAACCTCTGCAGACACCTAGGCCGAGGAGGGGAGGGTGCGACCTCACCCCTGACACAGGAGTCGGCACCTGTCACACACGTTAACGCTCGCAAAAAAACAAACACACCACACAGAAACGCGCGTATGAATGAGCGTTTGCACATGCTGCTGCGCCCCCCAGAAAAAATGCTTACGTCCACAGACGTGCACAAACACGAGACAAACACATCCTCCTTCAACGCCGTCTGCCACCTCCCGCTCCCCCGTTGGCAGCCGGCTGCCGAGCGCAGTGGGCAGCGTCTGATAAGAGGATACGCACGGGCTGTGTTTCAAGGTAACCTGTGTACTGTAACAACAGAGGAAATCGCGGGGCTGATTAAAGTCTCGTCAGGTTAATAAAACATTAGGACATCCACTACGAGAGGCCCGGGTAATTAGTGAATGTTTTAGGATTAAGTAGAGAAATGTACAGTAACAATAGCCGCAGATAAATTAGTAAAAGACGGACTTAAGTAATGGCCGAGGGTTCGAAAAGCGGATACATTTACAATCAGACCTCCAAAGTACACACCTTGAATAGAGTACAACAGATGATTCATCAGGACTCAAATCTGAAGACCAGACATGTTGGTTGGCGTCTGAAATTAACACAACTGATCAAAAATGTCCTTATATCAAATCCAGACAGTAAGATGACGGCCAGGATTACAGATTTAATGACATAGCAACATCGCGTAATGAAAACACAACCTAATACACGTTTTAAAAAAATTGATCTGTTTCACATTGTCGCTCGTTGCCATATTAGTGTTTCCTTCCGAGGCTGCCAATGAAAATAGGATGTATCCGAGAGCCTCGTACAGCTGAGAATAAGTATACAGAAAGTGAGAGGCGAAAAAGATAGAGGAGCCAAGACCAATTCAGTCTCTGCAGCTCTCTTCGTGATCCAAAATAAGCACTTGACCAAAGCTAACATCATAGACTGGAGCTATATTTATGGTGCAGATAAAATATTTATACAGTGAGTCATAAAGTCTGGTCCTGGAAAACAGCTGCAAGGGTATTAGACACTGCAAGACTTTTTGGCAATTAGGATACTTTTACTTTTTTTCTAGCAGGATGTGCTCGTACACGTGGGTCGCTATTTTCGTATACAGTATGTATGCTGCATTGTGCAATTGTGGCACAATGCAGCCAGTGGCCATTAGTTTTAGAGGAACAGGTGCGACCCCTTTATCACCTGGCATTGAAATCCCTCTGCAGACCACTATTGAAATCTCAAAGGGATGGACTAAAAATAGCCCCAATAGCCGTGCAATAAAACTTACAGTACATCCATTATCTACTCCGTGTTATCCTTTAGGGGTCGCGGGGAGGCTGGAGCCCATCCCCAGCTGACATTGGGTGGTAGGGTCAAACGCTGGACAGGTCGCCAGTCCGTCACAGGGTCAACATACAAACAATCATTCACACTCACATTTCAAACATACAAGAGACAAACAATCATTCACACTCACATTTACACCTAGGAGTCTCCAGTTGACCTAATCCCAATCTGCATTTTGTTGGGAGGAAGCCAGAGTAGCCCGAGAAAACCCAAGGACACGCGTGGAGAAGGTTCTTGGTTCGAATCCAGGTTCGGACCAACCACGAACCTTCTTGCTGTGAGATGACAGTGCCAACCACCACACCCCTGTGTCGCCCTTATATATTGTATAGTATGTCTAGTACAATCAATAGTTATATACAACTGATATGAAACAACAAATTAGTTTGAAAAAAACATAATTGCAACAGGATTACGTGTTCTATTAGGAGAATAAGGAACTGTAAAATATTAAAAGACAGTTTGGCTTTTCTCGAGGCTAAGTGCTGTATACAATGTGTACAGTAAAAGATGTGAACCATTTATGATTTGACAGTTTTAGTTGGAAAAGATAAGGCATACTGTAAAGAGCATCAAGTGGACTTTGTGCTAGAAAAAAGACCCAGTTCTTTGTTGTGGTTCGAGTTCATTTTGAAACGTCCTTTAAACCTTTTTCGTCAAAGTGTTTAAAAGAGAGAGAGAGAACAATAAAAAGATCAAGAAATATTTCTGTCCTCCGGCTCTCCCAATCTGCTCCACAGCCCTGCTTTAAAACTTGATCTTCGGTGAATAATGGATTGTGGCACTATCGAATACGGAGCGCCGGATGGACCTTGGTATCCCAGACTAAACATTGGCCCAGATGCGGGAATGAGTTTGAGGAATGAGTCTATTCCGGTCTATAGTTTCATGAATTTGAATGAAAAGCACTGAATCAGAGATGAATAAATCATGGCGGGCTATCGGTGGCTGGTGTCGGTGTTTGGTGTCGGATGGATGGCGCTGAGGCACAGCAAGTTCCAGATTAAAGTTAATAATGGATTAAACTTAAAAAGTACTGGATCATAGTACACAGAGCCGATATCCAGCTACACCGCAAACAACGAGTCTGGTCTTTGTCGATGCTTGTCAGCATGACACTGTTACAGGACACTATTCCAAGGCCAATCGTTCAGTATGCGATTACACCCTGTCCACATATTTTCACTTGCTGCTACCGATTGCAACAATAAATTTACACTGCTGCAGTTTGGAGTAAACCCCTTTGCAGTTATACCATTGTTATCCCACTGTACACAAAGCTAGGTCCATCAAGGAAAAGGTGGGACGCCAAATGTGAACCGGACCTTTTCATCCAACGCCAGTGGCCGACCCCACTAACACTAAGTGGCTAAATGGGAGCAAAGCCCTGCTTCCTCATACATTTGGTCATGTAGAGTATGTAAACAACAGGACAAAAGCTGGACTGGGTAACATAACCCTAATAGTCATCATCATTAATGTCATTTTAAACATTCCATACCGGGAAAAAAAAGACATTTGGATTTGGCTTGCCAAGCAAAATAATATGTTTTGGATGGAAATCAACAGGTTTTAGCCGTAGTCAACTTCTAAAACATATTTAAATTACTTTAACCTTCTAAAGTGGCAAAAAAAAAGAAAAGAGTCTGCGTTGAAAGCATCTTTGAAGGGCGTCTCTGCATCGCATCCCTCGTTCTCTGTGGCGGTGATTCATAGACAGACCTCATAACCTCGGCATTTCAAATGCAGCACAAAATGAGACAAAATACCACGAAGATCCAGAGGGTCGTTATGGAAATGGAGGAGGGGGAATCAGGTCATGTTTGATATTATGCACGATATGAACAGAGGGATGGGGATGGGGGGGCAAAAAAGAGCATTTATGCAACTATTAAGACGCTCTCATCCCCAGTCTTATTCATTAAACATACAAAGTTCTCACACTCACGGTGACTCGCCCCTCGAGATGAAATTCTAATGTGATATTAAGAGAACTGGGACAATGGCGGCTTATTAGCATGACGCTGCGGCAGGCGGGCCATGTACTCGGAGTGTAAACACGAGTAGAGCGGAACACACTACAAGATGCAAACTCCGACGCTGCCGCACAGTTAGTATGCAGCGTGGAGCTCAGCAATTCTCTGGATCTATATTAACTCATCTTGTACATTTGTACGAGTGGAGGCTGAAATCGCAGGTTGTAAATTATACACCACATATTTCTGTTTTTATGCAGGTATGAAGCTGTTCAACCGGCACATACTGTGGCAAGTATTAAATATTTCTCACCTCTGTCTGGTATAAATTAGTCTGTTGTCTGTTATGTCGAATTTACAGGAAGCAGTGTGCTAACCAATGAAACACATTCCCGAACTCTCGTCACCTTCAGAGTGAAAAGCTTATCACATTGGAAACACATCCACGAGTAACACGTTTCCAATTCTTTCCATCTCCCCCCACAAAAAAGGAGAGAAAAAAAAGCCAGTTAGAGGAAACAAAAATGCTGATTGGGAATTCTAAACAGCCTACAAATCTCAAAAAGTATCGCTGGTGTCAAACTCTTTCAGTTGACTTAGTTTACCAAACATCTGCCGTTATCACATTATATTAGCACAAAGAGACCTTTTGTACAGTTGAACTTAAGACGGCACTGTTCCATATTTTATATTTTAAAATGTAATGTTAAAGGTGACGCTCAAATTAAGAAACCCCACAGAGGGACGCCAACGGACTCCGCCCTGCGGAACATTTTAGATCCGTTCACTCTCTCAACTCTTATCAAGTGAGTGTAGCGTTTAGCAGCAAATGAGTCAGGTACTTTCCTCGGGAGTCAGTGGAGAGACAGAAACAGAGAGTGAATATTTGACTTAAGCTACTTTCAGACATGCACTGAAGGCCAGACATTTTTCAGAGTTTATTATCTGAAAACAGTTTTAGATGAAGGTGACCCAGAGGCCAAGTATTTGGATCTTCAGTTTGTCCCACTTACGGTTTACCAACTTCCCCAACAGAGCTTCTATGAAAAGTTGAGCTCAGTGGCTTTGGAATTGCTCAACTGCAGCGTCTTAAACTGCAGGCGGACCACGTGGCAGCAGCCCGGCATATCTACTTGCGCATGAGCTAAATTCTTTTTGGTGTTGCACCAGCCGCCCGGTGTCACCCCTCCAAGCAGACGAAACACTGACCCAGATACAGAGATAAGGAGCAGACATCACCTTCTCTTCTAATTCCCCGTCTACAAGCCTGCATCTCGGAGATTTGCCGCGGAATCAATGACCATCTCGAAGTGTGACACTGACGGGCCCAACTGTCAGCCCTGCTTCTAATGCGAACCCGCCTTCCACTGCTTAATTTATTACGTTCAGATTAAATCCGTTGAAATTCAATATTTTAATTGAATGTTTAGAGCCTGAGTGTTCAGTGATAAATTTCCATTGGCACCCTGCACTCCGCTATCATGTTTCTTGGCCTAATTACATTTGCATAAATGATGTTCGTCGTTATTATCGCGGGGTTGGGTAGGCACTGGAGGGGTGAAAGACGGAGCTGTGCAGTGTGAAGGGGCAAGGGCACGCTGAAAGGACACCGGCACCGATGAGGTTTTCTTTTTCCCTCCCTCTTCTGGTGACCCACAATAAAGTGCCAGGGATGCATTTCTCCCCAGTGTGGAGAGAGTGAGAGTGGTAAGTTTTCATCTAAATGGAGGTTTATAAAAAGCGAGCGTGGGGCAATATCAAGTCGCCGTGCCTGAGCGTACACTGACGCGAATGACTAAAGCGGCACCGGCTCGCCTTCAGACAGAGCAGAGCCGGTTGAACTATCAAGCGTTCGACCTATCGTCCGAGATCGATGAAAGAGAGATTTATCTCGTCTTGATAATGTCACGCAAACCTAATGTAAAGACAGTGCAGTATATTACGTGTTGACCTTTACCTGTTATTCATTTATCACAGTTAAAGAAAGGGGCGCTCAATGGAAGCCACACACCATTTTGCTCGAAGGATGAGGTTTCAATTTTTTTTTTAAGTTTCCAAACTCACAACGGCATCAATCAACATTTCCAATGACGACAGTGACAGGGAAAAGGCAATGCCAAATTGACAAGGAATTGCCACACGTCGTTGCAGCTCTCTTTTGCCTAATGTTGTATTTTGACATTAATCACTATGAAGAGTTTCAACATTTGAAACAAACAAAATAAAAATAAAAACCTTATCATTAGGATGCATTAGTATTTTCTCCTCCATTTCCAGGAAGAAGCCAGGCTGAGTCAGAGGGAGGAGGTCCACCTGGGCCTTTAAAATTGGCCTGCTCAGTCCCACGTACTGTGGTGTTTGGTTTGCTTCCTTAGTAGGTCTATCACTCATTCATTCAGCCATCCACACAACTGTAACCTTCATTTACTGAAATAACTCGATTTTGTTTCACTTCAGGCACCGAACAACTGAGAAACAGAAAGCTACTGAAGGACAGGTTACACAGAGTGGGGCGTTTAGCAGCTAAGCTAAACCTGCTAAATGCTTTAGCAGCCAAGCTAAAGCTGCTAACCCATTTAGCAGCCAAGCTAAAGCTGCTAACCCATTTAGCAGCTAAGCTAAAGCTGCTAACCCATTTAGCAGCCAAGCTAAAGCTGCTAACCCATTTAGCAGCCAAGCTAAAGCTGCTAACCCATTTAGCAGCCAAGCAAAAGCAGATATCTCCCTCAAAAGTTATTGGAGACCAAGACAGAGTTAAATAGTTAATAAATATTAGACTTACGTTGGTGACGTGGGCAGAAACACGGCTCCGAAATGGATGCTAATGTGGTGCTCCGTGTGTGCTTGACGTTAGTTAACGCACTGTCATGGTGGCCTGTGGTTAAGGAGGAACGGGGAGGCTCAGCTTAACGTTAGTTCTCTCAAAGTGCCCACGTGGGCCATTACACAGTGTCGCTGTGGGCGGCAACGGAACAGAAGAGCAACAACAACGACGAACACCTCACACCACTTACCTTTATATACCATCCCGGTAAAAGATTGAATCACCTGGACTACACCACCTGCGGGGGGGAGCTCAATATACCTATACACATAAACTTGTCCTAAATGATATTCAAATAGATATTTTTTAAATACAGTTTTCATCACTAATCAGCAAGCGACTGCAGAAACAAACGTCAATGTACCCGCCTGCTTCAGGAAAGTATGTATCATCATTAACACACATGTGCCTGTCCCCCCCTCACCTCAAACAGTGACATGGTACAACCAGGAAGCAGAAAACAGATGCTCTCCTCAGCAGTCCTTCCAATCAGATTGACTTCCAATGAGAAGAATCTCCACCCCAGGTAGAACACATTCATGAGAGGCTGGTGTGGGATATCTGTGACATATTTATTTTTAATTTTTTTTGCACCTTATTAGACAAAAAAAGATTAACAGATTTTACATACAGCTCTGACCAAGAACAGTCAAGATGTTAAAGACAATGGAGGTGCAACATGGGAATTTCTTTCCCTGTGGAGATGGAAGCACATTTGCTCTCTAGGAATGCAACAGAAATGCTAGATTGTCGGAGATAGTTCCTGTTAAATTTGGGCAGACAATGCTACAGATAATCTACTGTATATACCACAGCAAACCCCCCCCTATTATCCCACACTGGGCCCCTGTCAGACCTGTAACTGATGGCAGTGGGTAAGGTGATCCCTGGTTACAGTAACACCACTTGTAGTCATATGTACACAGTGCTTCAGAGTTCTCAAGTGGGTGTCAACCACTGATGCAGGCAGGGTGCGGGAACAATATGTGCCTAAGGAGGAGAGTGAGATTGGAAGAGATGAGCAGAGAGATGAGAGCGACTTGAGTGCCGGCAATGGTGGCCGCTATTCCAACCTTTTAATAGAGGTTTTAAACATTATGTCAACCGAAGGCAGAAGTAGGGCTTGGGCGGACTTGTTGATATCTTAACTGTGAAGTAATCCTCAAATTTAAATGAAAAGGAAAGTCATCATATTTTTTTCTGTTTGAGTTGTGGCAAAAATTGTTACAATTAGATCTGTAAGATAGATTTGTGTGGGATATGAGCTGCAGTTTATCCAAGTGCACTGAAAAAAAGGAACTGAACGTAATTAATGAAGTAGAGGTTTGAGTTTTAAAGGGACATATTTTTCAGCATGACATCAGCGCAGGCCCCTGTTTGTATAACGTCCGTTGCCTCTTGATTAAAAGTCCGCTCAGATTTTCACCCAGAGGACTTCTGAAGAGGAGTAGCCTGGCTTCGGCGTCGGCTTTGGCTTCAGCTTCGGCGACCAGATCCTATTAAGAACTGCCTTGTAAGAGGTTTTCTCCTCTTCACTGCGGAAATAACGGCTGTAATGTCTCCCCTTCTTCACCACTTTGGAATGCTCTTCTCTGCCTCCCCCTGGTCCCTCTCAGTTTCCCTCGCTTTCTTTCTCCTTGCTCGCATGCGGAGAAAAGTAAGTGAGAAAAATGATTAAATCATATTTTGTGGGGGCGGGGGGGCTGGACAGGACAGACGGGGGCTCTTAAAACAACACTAGGTACATCGTCAAAAAGCAATTTTGGCGCTTAGGTTACAGCCACTGACGGGCCGTTACACAGCGCCCCATGGTGTGGGGCTGGTGGTTAAAATATGAGTGAAGCTGAAAGGACCTCCTTATAGTGATTGAGGAGGATTCCCCACTGTTCGAGGCAAGTCGGAGGTTAGAGCCCAGAAAGATTCACTGCACTCTGCTCTGCTGGACAGGATAAACCTGTCTCCCTGATTCCTCCCAAAACAATGCCATCGGTAGAGTGATACGCACTTGGATTAAAGCTCTCTTCCGTTAAACAAAATGGAGCATTGTTAATTTAAATACTCGGGAGAGAAGAAATGCACTTGCACATTCAGGTCAACTTTGATTTGATAGGCTCAAAACACATTTCCAGATGGAGAACTTCTCCTCACGTTCAAGGGAAGGCAGGCGTTCTCTTTCTTCAACAAGAGCAGGGAAAACGATAGCATAATTTGTCCGCTAAGGGAAGCTCCTGTCACCACTAAACCCTTTTTTGGGGGGGGGGAATTAAAGCCCATAGAGGGAGGAGATGCCCAGGGGACAGTGGTGTTGTCTCTAAAGTCGGGAGTATAGTTACCAGAAAGTCCCATCCCTTGAGCCTGACCCCCACTGTGACCCCCCCTCTTACCCCAGGGATGGTCCAATGTAGGCCCATACAAGTAAGGAATGAACACAGTGCTTCATGACATTGAGACAGTAAGTGGTGCCATTGTCAAAAAGGGCCATCTGGGAGGGTATCAGGAGGTTAAGTGTCCTGCAAAAAGGTCCTTTTCTTCCAATTCTATCTACACTGCCATCCCACCACTTAATAGAATTGCGGCCGGCTTTCCCTCTATAGCTACACCACACACACAAAGACCATACCACCTTCTCAAAGTCTCTAAGGTGCTGCTTTTAGTTGACTTTTAAAAAAAATAGATTTTCTTACTTTTTTTTACATCACCGCCAACTTCAAAGGAGGGGCATGTGACCGGCGGCTACAGAGAGAGGCTGCCACTGGCCGGCTTCAAACGCTGCCATACAATGCCACATTGTCATAATAACCAGCTACCTGGGCCTCCTGTTATGATGTGAAGATGATATGCCCCCACCGACCTCAAAGTGCCCTATTATACCAGGCATTCCTTCTTTTTTTTTTGTGCTCCAGTCTTTTGATATGAGTTGAATGTTTGAATGGGCTGCGAATCTCTCCACTATGGGCATATTGTAGAAACAGCTATATGTACAGCGTCCACTACTGCAATGGTCAGTTTGAGTATGTTTTTATTGATTAATGTTGCATATGTCACGTGAAGTATGAATGCAAATATTCTTTCCCTAAAAGACTGAGACCTGAATGCAAACACACATCTCTTCTTCTAGTGAGCGAGCTTTATTCCCCTAATATCTTCGTCTACATAACCTTGCCTTCATAACAATGCCATCTGAGGTTTTCTATTGATCAGTGAAGTGACTGATGAATTACTACAGATATTTTTTATTTCTTATTTTCGGGGAGTCAAAGTGTTGCATGTATATTGGTCAAAGTTCAGTTATCTGGACTTTTTCAGGTACCCTGTGGGTTCACTGTCTTTTAAGTAGGTAATGTTATACCTAACTATTCCTTCCTGTTATTAAAGCCATCGGTCATTTTGCTTCTGATGGAAAAAAGATGCTGTAAACTCAAGCGCTCCAAAAAGATGCTTGAAAAGTTACCATTTACAGATATAAAGTCAGGTTTATAATATAGTGAATGTATTTGTCATTTGGTGAAGGCGGCTCCCCTGACAATAAAATCAAAGTTCTTTTTTTTGAATGCACTGATTCTGTTTTTTTTTTCTTTCAAGAACATTTTGCAGGTCATCATCATTCACCCAAGGAAGTTACTCAAGGCCCAATGAAGATGCACATGT
The DNA here is from genome assembly GCF_022379125.1 of Scophthalmus maximus. NCBI lineage: Eukaryota > Metazoa > Chordata > Actinopteri > Pleuronectiformes > Scophthalmidae > Scophthalmus > Scophthalmus maximus. Next base: position 4,673,376 of record NC_061524.1, on the reverse strand, counting down.
GGACATTTCTCACAACTATTCTTCCCACATTTGTCACCATCCCGTCTTTCCCTCACGCTCTCTCTCTCTCTATCTCCTTCCGCCTCAACACAACTTTCCCCTGTCACGGCATATTAAAAGTGGTTTACATGTGCATGTCCAATGCGATGAATATGGATGTGACCTCTTTCTTTGGTGCCTGGCCGCCTGCCTGCCCTCTCGCCGGCACCCCCTCGGGCACAAGACACCACTTCTCAATGAGCACAGCATGCATAGGAGACAGAGCTTTACCCCCGCTGAAGACACACACACACACACACACACACACACACCATGGAATTATACTCATAATCATAGACACACATGGACGCATATATATGTATACATACATGCATGCGCGCGCTTAAACACACATCTGACTCTCTCATGCTCTCGCTTTTTCTCCGGTGCATCTCTCCACTGACCTTTCACAATGTGTTTTACATAAAAATAAAAGAAGAAGGGAGCGGAAAGGGCCTGAAGACTGAGGTGAAGGAGGAGGTTGATTTATAATTCATGTTTGTGACACCTCTAATGAAACAGTGGCCTCTGGTCTATGACTTTATATATGTGGGATTTCAGGGCTTAGGGGCATGTGGATACATGTATGTGTGCACAATATCAGGTATCTCTGCACATATTGGTATGTCAAAGTATTTCTTCATATCTTAAGTCTGATGTTTCTCATGGAATAAACTCATAGTTCACAATAGTGGTGTTGTTTCGAAATGAAAACAATTTGAATGCAACATGCAATGAAGAAAATTTGTTTTTGTTCTGTCGATCAAAATTTTCTCTTAAATTGTTTTTTTGGTTTTGATCTATTCTATGAGTTTATTTCCCTTTAATTGTGTTTATTACATTTTATTCACATTTTCACATGGTTTACATCGTATGCGCTGTGGTCTCTTATTGTTTTACTCTTTATTTACCTGCTTTATTATCATTAGCTTATAAGGGACATTTTAACGGCACTATAAAAGGTGCTATACTAAGACAGGCTTTGATTGATCGACTGACTGATTGACACCAGAGTTTCCACAAGCATCATCAAGCAACTTCAAGCGAACAAACACATTTTTGCAACAAGGCAATAAGTTGTATTTTACGGCACTTTGCACCAGAGTAAAAAGTCAAATGTGTTCACCGGTGACGGCACCAAAAAAAAAAGTTAGCTCCATTTAGCAACACAACAACATAACAGAAAACAATCGTTGCACGTGTTTTTTATCCAAAGCCCCGATTTGGTCACTTTAATTGGCGTTCTGTTTTCTTGATAAGGCTAATTAGACAATAGCGAAGGTGATGCTGGGTTTGGCAATTAGCGTGCAGGAGACGAGCTCAGGCTAATCATCTCAGGCTTCTTGGTGGCACGCAAGATGGGAGGCTGGCACATAGTGGCTCCCCCTCCATACTGGGGGGGGGGGGGGGGGGGGGGGGGGGGGGGGGGGGGGGGGGGGTAAACATTTGTTTTATGATCAGAGACAAACCTTGTGTGTTAAATCGAGACCAGAGTGGGTGTAGGGCTATATATGAAGATACACTCTCGTCTTTATTACTTTCAGTCACATGACACGTACATGCCCGTTTGGGAAGTGAACAACTTTCATTGGTTTCCTTTGTGGTACTCAAAGAGAAGGAGACATTACAGTCACCAACAAGCCAAACCAAGCTAGAGTGTGCAGGTTAAAGGTTTGTCAAAGTGACAGCAATACAAAAGAAAGCCAGGTAAGTAACAATATAGGAAAAAGTAGGAAAAATATAGTAAATGTCTTCATTCAAGCTCAGTTGTGTGGCTTTATTCCAGAGTAAACTGTACTTTTTGTTAACTGTAATTTATAAGTTCAGCAAAGCAAAAGATCTGCTAACAGTTACATATTTTCAGGGGTTTCAGGGGGTTTTCAAATGCAAACCTTACCATTTTAATAATTTAGTGGATAACAGTTGCTTTTCGGCAGTAACATTCTTGGCAGCGGTACTTTCCCAGATGAAAGATCCCCGTTTTCAGAACCCAAAATTTCCTAAAAGCTGAACGAGTACAATGTGGAACAGGAGGGAGGAGGGGGGAAAATTACACATCGTAGCTATTAATGTCCTTGAACTCTGGTCTTTCCCAAGCCCGATGAACAATATACCCTCTATGTGGCTTCGTGACAGGGCAGGAACAGAGCGAGGACACTCCGAGAGCCGTGGCACCACTAGACCAACACAGTGGCATTGGCGGACGTCTGGGGTTGAGTCATGAGTCAAGCACGCCTTGCCAATCTATGAATGTGTGTATACATAACGGAGGGGGTGTACCACTGTACAATTGCCCATGTGAGGTTCGGGGGGGATTTCAGGGCAGAATGCGTTTCAAATGGAGGAAGGCAAATGAAGCTCTGTTTACCACTTTCCTTCTGACCCACACTATGCTTGTATGTAGAAATTGACATACATGTATTTCTGGTAGGAACAATGCAACCAGATAGATTGAGGCAGAAATTTCACACACATTACATACTGAAAATACAGAAAAGCCACATGCTCACATATGCATGGATGGATGGATACATGTACACACACACACACATGCATATAAATACATAGGAACATGCAACCATCTACAGTAGCTTCATCGAATTGAGCTGTTCGGACATAGTTAAGAAAGACGCACCTGTCACACGACATATCAGGACAAAAACCCAGCCTTAAAATCCAAGGATCCTTTCGTAGACCATGATCCAATTGTGGTGAGGCGAAGGGTATTAAATATTTCTAAATATTTGAGTGCAGGAGTACGATAACCTCGAAAATTGTGATATGGAAGAAGTTTGGATCCACCAGGACTCTTCCCAGTGTTGGGCCATCCAACCAAACTGAGCGACCGGGCAAGAAGGCCTTGGTCAGGGAGATGAATGAGAACCCAACACTTGCTCTAAAAGAACTTCCATAGAAGTCCTGTGCAGGGATGAGAGCAACCAGTCGTTCTTCCGGCTCTCATTCCGTCAATCAGACCTTTATAGCAGAGCAATTAGACGGAAGCCACTTTGAGCAAGGGGCACAGGACAGCCCACTTGGAGTTTGCCAAACTGCATTTAAAAGGACCCTCAGAGCATGAGGCAAAATATTATCTTGTGTTGATTGAAGACAAAAATGGAGCTGTTTGGGCAGAACACCATACACTATGCCTGGAAAAGCTGTGAATTCTTCGGAGATTCTCTCGCTGCATTCTCGCATGGGCTCAACCCGAAACTCCGGAGAAAGTCCAGAGCAACATCTGCGGACAGTTGTGTTCTCACATAGAATCCCTCCGGAGGAGTTCAGGACAATGTCCGGCCTTCAGCGCATGTCCCCCGGCCAGAACATGAGTGTGAAGACCTCACAATGCTGCTTCCCATTCAATCTGATGGAGCTTGAGAGAATGCTTTTGTGAGCGCGACATTTCAGTTCTTGATTTTGAATAAATTTGCTAATGTTTTCTCTTTGTCATTATGGGTAATTGAGTGTGGATTGATGGGCCAAAATTGCAATTCATCCATTTAAATCTACAACACAAATGCAAAACGCGAAGTGGTCCGAACGCCCTCTGAAGCCACTGTATATCGCCTATCATCTTTCAAATGCTGGTTTCCCTCCCTGGCACCCTTTCTGAGTGGGGGAAGTTCGAAAACCCAAATTCCTTTGGCCACGATTTGTTTTCTTTCCCATTGATCACCAAGCGGCTGCTGACTGATTCTCTGCACAGCCAACATAGCCACAATGTTTTTCTCAGCATTTCAGATATGCAGACAGACAGGGTGAGAAAAGAGAGGCTGGTGAGGAGTGGGAAGGAGCAGGCCAAAAAAAAAAAGGAAAAAGCAGGGAAAGAGTGTGTGGGAGGGCGGAGAGCTCGCTCGAGTTGGTTCGGCAGGTATTTGATTGGAATGGTCCCTGAACCAAATGTGAAAATCAGGACAATGTCGTGCTACTTCCACCTTCAGGCGGAGCGGACACTGCAAAACTGGAAAAGGTTGCATGCTATTAGCCTCCCAGTGAATTACCTATGATTATAGGCTGATGACATTTTTAGCTTCAATGTAGCTGAAAAGACGTAATGGTGTTGTGGTAGGTCAGTACATGAAGTAAGGCTTGTGAATCTGTGACATTGAAAGCTGCAGCGCCTCAGCTCTTGTCTTCTCTCCTCTCTTCCCTAAATCAGCTTGGTAAACCTCCAAACTTCTGTCCGGCTGAATAGCCCGGAGGCTAATTTAACAAAAAACCCCATTGTGGACGTTAACATGCGGGGCCATTTGCAGCTTTCAGTTCTCATGAATTCGACTTGATCTGTTTGCTTCTGTGCTAATCAGATGTGCTTATGACGGGACATTGATGGATGGCTGTTGGCTAATGAGCTAAAATGATCCAAACTCAAAATCGATCGATTGCATCGGGTACGGAAATGAGCTGTTACCTCAACAACAGCGGCACAGAAATCAACCGCATCCTTTTAAGATCTTTTATGAACACACAGCCGGCAACACCCAGAGGAAGAGGATCAAAATATGTCGTTGTTGAAAGAGCTAAAATATACAAGGACACTTTCGGTGACTGATATGGAATAAATGTATAATTTCCTGCATTTCTTCCCTCTGTCATTTCCTCCGCCTATTCATCCTGTGCTCCCTTGGCACCAGAGCCACCATCCTCCTTCCTCCATCTCTCCATCCCCTCTTTAATAAACGAGCGCTGGTGGTAATTGCCCAGTCTGGGACGGTGTCATTACTCATTCAGAAGTCCAATAATGCTGCAGCACCCAACACACACACACACACACACACACACACACACATGCAAACACACACACGCACATAGGATGGAGGCTCAGTCTGCAGATCTATATAATTGATCTCTCACCCAACCTCCCCCTCTCCCTCCCATGCTCCATTTTTCATATTCAATGAGTGACTTGTAGATTTGGCTGCTCAATACAAATACGTCTCAATTAAGAGGAGCCGAGGGTCTGAAGTGACATGTGCTGTGGACTGGTCGAGCGCCCGGTCAGAAACCTCACAGCAACAAGCTTCAGCTTGCACTTTTGATGCAGGTTTTTTTTTTCAATTTATTTCTTTGACAAGATTTATCAACGTGAGAATGGTCCCCAATCTTCAAAAGGAATGTCTGCTCAAGATGTCAAATTGTTTGTTGACGTCCATTCATTTTCCGTTTCTTGAACAAAAGATAGCATCATTGAATAGCTCCAAAAAAAATTCCCTTCGAAATAGCATGCACTTATGTTGACACGGGATTTCTCATTTTTCAGGAGTTCATTTAAAAAACCTTTTAAAAAATGTATTTATACTGCATCCAATTTCTTCCCTCGGTCTCCTACTTCAACCCTCGGCCTTCAGATTGGATGTCCATGTCTAATTCATGTGACCATTTAATGCCCTTTCTCCCCTTCCATGTACAGTAACAGAATGAATTCCCTTCATCAATATCACCACATATGAGTGAAAAGAAAGGTTCACCCAACACCGTCCTGACAAAACTCGATACGTGTCCAACATTTTGGCTGGACTCAAACGTAATAATTCAATGCTGTTTCCCTCGAAGCTACTTTAGAGACAACTCTTGAGGGACAAGTCGTAGATCACAAGCGTCCAGCGGTGAGGAGTTCAGGGGTCGAAGCCACAACTTCCACACAAACACAGACTAGACCTGAATAAGGACTGCAAGGCCTCCAAGCGCAGACCGCTGGATCCGAGCAGCTGATGAGATGTGGTTTCCTCGGTCTCTGTTGTCAAACTCCGCGCAGCACCTGAGGGAAAACAGAGCAGCCTGGGAAAAGAGAAAGTGGGCTGCAGTGATTGTGTACGACGGAAGGACACGCTGCACAGTGAGAGTGAAGGGAATTCTGTTATAAAAAGTGCTTTTTTAATAAATGCAATGCTAGGTTTTTACTCTGTTTAACAAGAACAGTTAATTTAATTACATTTAATATTCATATTGCCTTTATTTTCCCACAAAATATTAAAAACCAAAAATAATAACAAAAAGAGCAAAAATACTCTTTTTGTTACTATTGCATATGTTTTATTTGAAATTGTTCGAAATAATGATACAAATCAAATCAAATCAATCAAATCAAAAAATCACTCAATAATATTTGTCTGACAATATTAACTGTCAGACCATCTATCAACCACATCACTTATTAAGTGTATTCCACAAATGTCAACATCCTGATTTATTTGTCTTTATACAAGACTATTTAAATAATTCAGTCAGTCAAAAGAATTTGACGAGGTTTCATCTTTCGTGCAAAGTCATGAGGATGTTCATTACAAACTTGAGCAAACTCAAAAAATATGTGTATTTACAAAAGGCATCGCGGGTGAAGCCACAACACAAACGAGACAAAAAAGAAACGCCATATTAATTATGTATTTCGTGCATCTTCTTTTTCTGTCTCTGACCGGGATACAGCTGGGTAGTTTTGTGGGGCAGATACTTGACCAAAAGGTCACAAATCAAACAGGAGATCAGGGCAAATGAAAACGAATGAGTTAGGCTCTGCGTCACAAGTCTCCGTGCAATCGTTACGGACATCGTTGCGTCCGTTGGACACTGAAGCCAGAGCAGGTCGGAGGAGGAGGAGGAGGAGGAGGAGGAACAAAGAGAAGAAGAGTCGGCCTTCACCCAAACCCCTCAAGCCAAACATACTGTAAAGGGACCAATGGTTGAGTAAAGTGTAGGAATGTGCCATCTTTTATGAGGGGGAATGGAGAGAGTAAAAGGTACTCTGCTTCATAAAAAGCATGTATATACCTATATTGGATAACCGTACGTCTTGCCGCTGTAACCCATAAATCTCCGAGCCGGGACTGTAAAAAGGGGCCGGGATGAAAGAGCTGATTGGCTTATTTTGACTGATCGTCGGTGGAAGAGTTATTTTTCGCCTGCGGATAGACGTTTCTGGCAGACGCGGCAGGGAATTCACTGTCAGCCAAGTGTTAATATTAACTGTCCATAACAAAAGAGTGTTAGTCTGAAGGGGAGAGGTGGCGGAGCCTGACGCTGCGCAGGCACCTGTGTGATATCACAGCTGAAGACGTGTGTGCTCGGTGTATGTCCGCGGTTATAGGTTTCGCAGTAAAACATGTGTTATGTCTTTCACTTAGACTATACAGACCCGGTGCGGGACTCATACATCGTCTGACTGGTTGTTGTTGGCGGTTTTTTTGCCTCACGTGTGATTGCACAAACTCAAACTTTGGACCTGCTGTGCACCTTCAATGTCCCTGCACATGATTTATTGTGATGAAACGTCAGCAGTCAGCATGTGTTTTCTTCAAAGCGGCGGAATCCCGTTAAAAAACCGGCCACTGCGCCCCGCGCAGCATTGTGAGTGAGAACAATCGGGCCCCCGGGGCCGTGGGCTTCAGTTGGGATGTTTATAAAGATAGAAGAAGAAATGAGAGATGCTTCACACACACACACACACACACACACAGGAAACTGACCTAATTCCCTGGCTCGGCGAACATCAACAAATGAGTTTTTGAACTTCCCCCGAAAAATATTCGTCATCGCTGTTGATGCCGACTGCGGCTCCTCGTTCGGACCACTCGTCACTCTTCACACATCTTCACTTCAGTTCCCCTTTTCCTGTTCTTCCTCTCTCTCTCTCTCTCTCTCTCTCTCGCTCTCTCATTTTTACAGGCTTCAGGAATGCGAGGTCTCCTTAGTGATTTATAAACATACACATAATAAATGGGAGGCCGCTGTTTAAGCGGTGATGAAGCATTCTCTCTCTGGGACACAGCGCCGGCCTGCGTGTGATTTAAAGGGCTGACATTTACGGCTCGCAGGCCTATTATTCAGAGTGACTGTCTGTGTACAGACCAGCGTTTTACGGCGGCTACGCAGAGGTAAGCCCAAAACTGAGCTCGGATCTGTCACAGGCTACACACCCAGGAAGAATAACACAGTAGCGTACAGCATCGCGCGGCGCTTGAGTGGTGGATGTCAGACAAGAATATGCGGCCATAGCCCCCAATTCATCCTTCAGCAGCTTGAGCTCAGGGCATCCAGGCCCGGCACTAAATATGCCAAATTTCACACAGCCAGGAAATTCCGCTTCCCAAAAACATAATAGCAAACGGTCCCACTTCCGATGATGTGCCCATGTATTCGCCCCGACCGAGAACATGTGATTTTATGTACTGGTGTAACAGCAGTTCAGCATCAGCCGGTTATTTAATCGCGAACTGGCGCGCTCCGTTGTGCTGTTCGGGTGCATTGTCTCGCGCCCTACATTAATTATGAATGTTGCGCATTTGATTGCGGCGCAAAGTGGGGCCCAAATTATCCCTTTCACAGTTAACTGCTGCTTTGTTTTCACACAACCCATAACCTGTCTGCCTGCCACCGGCGCGCAGTGGATTGCAATCGACGACTCAGCGGCCGGCATCACTATCTGTCCGGGATAATAGATGACAATAATGGGAAACTGTCCCTAAGCACTCGTTTGGAGTCTTCCTGCCCATTTACTGATACCCTTCATATTTAATTCCCCTCCTACAGCCAGGAAAACAGACACTTTAAGTCCATCTAGAGGGAGCACATTTACAATAAAAGGCCGGCTGAATCCTCGGCTCACGTTTCCTCCTGACTGTGGCAGGACATAAACCTCCGAGCCAGACCTCATTTTCTCGGCGCCATCTCCCGGACACTGCTGCAAAAAAAAATCAATAAGGGCTGCACACAATCCTCTTAACTTCGGAAGCCATCGCGAAAATGGCTTTGTCGGAAAAAGAATGCGCTGAATATTCCTCCTATTCTTGCTTAGGTTATTTTCGTGTCTCTCCAATTTCCTTTTAATAGCCAGGAGGAGTGTGGGCCCGATCACTTGTTGCTAAATTAGCATCCAGCGATGTGCTCTGCCCCGTGTTTTCTTGACAAAGGTCCGCGACACAAGCAGTCTGTTGCTGTGCATTATGGTCACTGTAACTCAATTCCTCCTGCTGAGCAAGGGGAAATAATTCAATCGCGTCGCGAAGATAAAGATCCCCGGAGCAGGGCGGGGAGATCTGCTCCGCCTGTATCAAGTTACACTCTGGAGATTAGCGCACATAGCGTGTAGCGTTTAGCTGGTAGCTGCACGGAATCAGTGCCGACTGTGATTCACAAAGTCAATAAAGCAGGTTGGCTTATTGCTTCACACGGCTTCATGCCGTCAAAACTTGACACAAGTGCTTTCACCAAGACGGCCCTCCACACTGGGAGGGATGATTGTGTCCATGCAACACGGACTCCTGGCACATCCACGGGTCAAGATAAAGAAGTACTATAGAATGTGTTAAAAGGAATATTTGTAAATAACAGAGACGAGAATTGTTTTGCAGCATCTAAGCTAAGGATAGCTTAGCATCTAAGCTAAGGATAGCTTAGATGCTGCCATTGTGCCACCAGAGACACACGTGTACGTTAAACTCATATTGCCCAAATATGAGCCTTCTTGAATGACTCTTTTTATATCTAGAGCATTTAAAATCTTCTCTTGGACATTTCTTTTTGTTTTTATGGCACAGGCTCTGCCATAGCCTACCCGTGGTTGCTCTAGCCTACTCCATTTTCGTTGAGTTGGGGTTTTCGTGGGATTTTAGCTCCGCCTCTGCATTTAACGTTATGAGCGGTCCAAATGTGTGCTGTGCATACGTTATATAGTGCAACTGACCAGCATTATAATTGACATCAGGGCTTTTCAAACTACTGTCTGTTGACCGACATCGGTGAATCCCATTCAAATTGATTAAAATCAAGCTCAGTGAAAAGAAACTGCCAAAACTGATTGAGTAGTAGTATCTTATACAAATTATTTTTTTTCGAAGTAGCCAATGACATACATTTAAAACATGACTTTGTGAACCTTGCATGGAATTTGTACGAGCTTGAAAGGGGATTATGAGCTATATGTCTGTGAGCATGTGCATATCAGTGTGTGTGTGTGTGTGTGTGTCCCTTCAATCTCTTTCACTCTCAGCGTCAATTGCCTTCTGCTGTGCATCACTCTGACAGCGGGGGCTTGGGCAGAGCCTCCAGGTGGAAGAGGTCTTCTGGGCTGCCTCGTGTGATGGACAGGAATAGTCTGGAATCCCCCCCAAACGGAAGTAACCTCACATTGACCTCGACCAGGCATGACTTGCGTAACCCCTCAACTTATAACCCTTGACCCCTGATTCCTGATTCTGCAGCGTATAAACAGGAGAGGGTCAACATTCTTATGAAACAGCTGCATTTGTCTTCTTGTAGCCTAAATTTCCAGAATAAAACCGCATCATTTCTGCTTGAACTACAGTCATTTACATAATACTTAATGGAAGTTATTAGCTCTTATTAGCTCTTTTTTTTGTGTGTGTGTGTGTGTGTGTTAAATGTGTGTAATATTTCATAAGCACGACTACAAAATGCGTCGCCTTACTTTTCGGCCACAGTAAATCTCTCTTGGCCAATAAAGTGTTAAAAAGCAATATGTATGCTGCAAACAGCAGCCACGTCTCCCCAGAGCTGTGCAACTGGGATATTCTTCCTCCAAAAATAAATGACAACGGTGCAACCAGAAGCGGCACGTAAATTAATGTGGCACTGCGAATCACTTTTTTTGGTAGAACTGGGGAATATGCATGAACGAAAACACGCACACGTGCATTATCTTGCACATGCATACACACAAAGACAACCAGACGTGTAACCACATCAATCCAAAAACCCTTCGCTACATCCTAAAATATACCCTTGAGAGCAGGAGAAAGTGTGTTTGCATACTTCAATGTGTGTCCGTGTGTGTGTGTGTGTGTGCGTGTGTAGTCAAACTCCACAACCCCTAAATAAGCTCCATGCAATATTAAAAGATGCAAAATTAGTCTGCGAGTGAGGGTGCGCGCTTGGAGCACCATTGGTGACTGACCCTCCAAGGGCTCCATGGGAAATAAGCAGCCTTATTTCCTGCGATTGCAACGCAGACCAGTGGATATTGTTTCCTGCCCCTGTTCAACCTATCCATCACTTACTCCACACCATGTTAATTCTCCTCTACAGGCCATGAGCCATCCACGGGGGATACCTGCTGTATACTACCGGAGGGGACAGCCAACCTATTGACCATATTACCATGGCGACCATTTACAACCCACATCGAACTCTGGGTGTGTTTCAGATGATCACAGTGTGGTTGAACAGAGCTACAAAGAGATTTTTTACTTTTGGAAATCACAGATGAGCGCAACACAGCTCTGAAGCAGCTGCTGTATACTGTACGTCTGCCAGTACGTTGAGTCACCACTTGTTCGGCTATTGTTTCATATTTATCCGCCAAAAATGTAAAACGAGTTCAAAAAGGAACCACGGGACAGATTTTCTTTTAAGAAGAAAGTCCAAACATTCTTGGACATTGATCTCGAGTATTTATGTTGCAATAGGAGAGAGAGAGGATCATGAAAAAAACTCTCGTGAGGGATTCCTTGTAATGGCTCTGATGTGGAACAAGCTCACAGAGCTTCGGTTCACGTCTGGACAGTTCTCAGCTCGACTCGAGTCTCAAGTCAGCGAGGGCTAACGTCACGTCCAAATGTTAAGTCCCCCCTCTCCACAGCTCTGGTGGCAACGGAAATGAGAATAATCACAACGTTGACTTTTCCTTGATAAATTAATACAAATACAACAAAGTGCATTGGTATATGGTATGGTGTTTATGGTAGAAGGCATCTGCACATGTGAACTATTGGAAGTCTTTCATGGGAAGAGGAGAGGCTGGTGTTTTAAAGGGGGGGGGGGGGGGGGGGGGCAAGTCAGTATGAGATCAACCCTCACCATGGAACACGGCGGCTCTCACTGTAGCTCGTCATGCTGTTTGCGTGGGGTGGATAGATAAACGGATGGAGAGACAGATAGAATACTCCAGAGACTGCGTGTATGTTTACATCATGGCGGAAGGAGGGAGAAGATTGAGCAGCGGGAGAGAGCGGGGGGGGGGGGGCGGGAGAAGGAAAGGTGGAGGGCGGGCGGGCGCTCAGTCCAGCGCCGTCTTTTATAGCTCCATTCCAGCAGATGAGCAGCATCAATCTTTACCTCGCCACTGGGATGAGGCCTGCTGGCTCCTGCTATCAGCAGACTGGGAGTGGGAGGGCAACTACAAAACACGCGCCGCACATGCATGCATGCAGAGAGAGAGACGGGAAAACACAGGAAGCACAAAACACACAAGTGACGAGGCCGCAGTTTCTCCGTCACGCACAGGTTCTCCTCCTCTGGTCTCACATGTTTGCATATTATTAATTTGTTTGTTGGGGGCAATTCCTCCGAGGATTATGTTCAGTTCGAGTCATGTCATTGTGCTATGTTCTTGTACCACACAGAGGCACATGTCACTGTTAAAGTGCCATCGAAAAATACATTAAATGGTAGAAGCAGATATCATGTGGGAAAAAATTGAAACTGATTGTCACTGATTTATTTATTTCCCTAATACAGTCATTGAAAAATATGTTTTTTGAAATTCAATTGTATTCAACCTTATTTGGACTATCTCAATGTATTTAACAACGCTAAGTCAAGACCTTAACATATTACGGAGAGAAACCTGTAAATTGTCCATAATGAAAAGAAAAATCCCTTTAAATGTATTTGCTGTTGGAAAACGTGTAGTATATTATTGTCACTTTAGGATACAGTTCACGTACAGTATAGGCAGAGGCAGGGCGACAGATGTACCTGCACACGAGAGCTCATCCGCTCACTCACACGCAGAGTGAAGCATTACGGTAAGAGACAAATGAACTTGGCGCACGCAGGAACAGAAATGTTCTGAGAACATTCCATCATTTAATCAGCGTCATTTGGCTGCACCACATATCAAAAAAAAAAAAAATACAATAACTCGTGCCACATTTACGTTCTTGGACATGTAGTAAATGAATAAAGTAAGAGGGATGTTGGTGTGTGTGTGTGTGTGTGTGTGTGTGGTGATGGTGTTTGTGGTGGTGGCGTGTTTGGGGCGAGGGAGGGAACCAACACACAGCAAAACAGAAAAAATGTTTTGAATTATACATTCCTGCCATCAGTGACAAATTGAGAGAGGGGCTCGTCATAAATCACGAGCAAGCCACGCCGCGTACCGGGAGAATTGCTTGGTGGGCAGCAGCCAGAGAGATTTAGGAGTGTGTGTGTTTGTGTGTTTGTGTGTGTGTGTGTGTGTGTGTGTGTGTGTGTGTGTGTGTGAGTGTTGTTGTCTGGTCTGTGGCTCCAGCCTGCAGCCACACTTCTTACCTGCTACTCTCCTGTGAGATATACATGTTGTTTTCAACATACATCAGATGACAGTGTAAAGAGAAAAGTCTTCATCCTTGTTTTTTCTTCTTCTGTTTCGCTCTTTTGTCACCAAAGCAGCAGCTACATATTAATATATATATACATATATTAATATTTATTTTACATATGATATACTATTAAAACACTGTTCTTTACTGTAGACTTTTCATTTGGAACCGATTGTCTTTCGCTTCTGCTCTTCTTTTTTTGGTTACTCTCCAAAAAGCACATTTGAATTACTAATTATGTTGTTGCACAGTTTAGGGTTGTCAAAAGAATTTGCTCCATTTATCTACAGCCATCTGTAAAGTGCAGTAAATCAGTCACTGACTCATGCAAACTTTCCGGTACTAAATGTTTTCCGAGGAGGAGACAAGACAACAATTTTTGTTTTCTAATTTGTTCTCTTTATCATAAGCAGCAAGATTCGATTGCTCAGGTCATTTTGTCCCAGCGGAGGATGTGCATGTGTGGTTGATGTCATAAATAATCGTAACACATAGCACAACTTTGCCAAACACAAAATTTCCCGAGAGACAAAAAAAAGAAAGAAATGACAATAATGACATCATACGTGTGTTCGTGTTTCAAATGAAAACATAAAAAAAAGGACGACCCTTCCTCTTTTCACGCGCACTGTGCATTCAGCCCACAGGATAAAACATCACCTCCAAGGTTTACTGTATATATGAATGATACAGTGAGTGTGTCCTGCACGACGGGAATGTAACGCTGACGTCAAAAGAACTGTTTGGATCGCAGAGGGGTTCAAAAATGACGACGAGCGGGTTTTCGCAAAACGACGTGAAATAAAAATCCAACGACCTGAAAAGCGTATTAAACACTCCGTTTAAGGAAAAATGAGAGGAACGCAGTTTTGCCACGTGGGAAAGTGGCAGCGACGTGGCCATAAACAGGCGACTGTTAGAAAATAGTATAGTCGGCTTCGTGTTCCCTTCCCGTCCCTGATTTATGGCCCACAAGCTGTTGACTGAGAGGGAAGTTTCCCATTTTACATCACAAAACACTGAGTGGCGAAGAGTCTGCACGCCGAAAGATTATGATACGTGAAAAAAAATGTATCGCACCGCAAACAACCGAGCGGCGCTCCGTGCCGCGGGCTCTCCATCAACCCAACCAACGATGTACATACTTGAACAACGGCTCAGTCATGTGTGCGAATGTGCGTGGATCCAAGCTACTACGTGACGCGCGGACTTTGAGTGTTTGGAGCGTCATGGAGAGGCCCCGAGGATCTCGCGGTTTTTTCCCATGCGCCCAGCGGTCCACACTGGACGTCTGTTGTCGATAAATAAATCAGCGATGAGGTCAGACTCCTGTATTTGCACAGTGATTAAAACTCACGAGCCGGGGCGCTTAAATGAACCTAAACAAAACAAATGAGCGCAAAGGGTTCCCACACACACACACACACACACACACACACACACACACACACACACACACACACACACACACACACACACACACACACACACACACACACACACACACACACACACACACACACACACACACACACACACACACACACACACACACACACACGTACTTGCATTGCACACACGAGTGTGTGGGGAGAAAAAAATAGCTGAGCTTATACCTTTGAAAACACACACACACACACACACACACACACGGGTTTGCGTTTACGGAGATCTGAGGGGCACAAACACACAAATCCTAAATATACGTTCCCATGAAAAAGGCTAATCTTTTCTCTGTTTTCTCTGAACGCATTCTAGAAAATGATATTAAATGACTTCCCACAGTCCGTCATGGAATCCATTAAACTAGTGACTGGCAAACGTGCAAACCGGCGTTGGTGGACAGTTGGACAAACCTGACCTCTCGTAGTGATAAATGTGACCCTTTCCAAATAGCAAATTAAAGCATTGTGAAAAAAGTGTTTTTATTATATCTGCCGTTCTGCAGAAGAAAGTGCTTTTCCAGTTTTCTTTCCTGAGCTCTTGTGTCTGTCTCCTTTATCAGCTCCAATGTTATTTTAGGGGAAGGAATGTGCATTTCTTGCCCCCCCCCCCCTCCTCCCCTTTCAATGTGAAACAAGACTTTTGATGTGATCCTGTTCTTTTAAAAACTCTGGAGTCACAGCAGCCACAACCTTTACCATCCATCAGCATCTCCTGATTTATCCGGGGGGGGGCGAAAAGCCAAAGCTCAAGCTGCGGCATCGGCGGCGTGAAACCTGCAAACCCCCAGAAAATCCGGTAACAGAACAGGACACGGGCCCGTCTCCCCCGTTGTCGCGGATACAGACGGTGTTTTTTTCCCTCTGTAGTTCTGACTCACGCCACCTGTGTGCAGGGGTGTACTTTTCAGTTTGGGCAGATGAAACACTCTACTGCACAATACCGGAACCTGGGCCGAGGGTTTGGCTGTCGGAGAGACAAAAAAAAAAGCGTCTTTTTCATTTTCAAGTTTCATCCAAGGCTGTTTCCAAGTCATCGGCCGAGGATTTTCTTAAAATCATTTGTATTGAAGAACGGCTGCTAAAAAGTCTCCTCACCGTACCAACCAGTCTGCCACCTCCCGAGACGGAATTTGATGAGGGGACGCCATGACTGGCAGATGGGGATGTGGTACGGAGCTTCGAATAAACGTCCCTGGGTAAATGAGCGACTGTGGCGCACACACACGCACACGCACACACACACACACACACACACACACACACCTTCAAACCGCCCCAAGCCCCGAATCCCGCTGATTTAATATCTGCTCGAAGCCTCGCTCCGAGTTCACCGTCTCGCCGACTATCGGAGGGGGGAAAAAAATCAAACATTTTGTTTTGAGCTTCACTAATATCAGCATTTTTTCACTCCACCCCTAATGGCATTTTTATTGATCGCCTTCTAAATGGCGGGCCCCGTATATTTGACGGCGCTCATTTAAAGTAGAAGTGAGTAATAGCTGTCTGAGGGAAAGGCTGTAAAGCTGCGTGTGTGTGTGTGTGTGTGTGTGTGTGTGTGTTTTCCTTCCGTATGGATGGAAGGGAAGACATAAAGGAGGAAAGAAAGGACGGAGGAGAGGGGAAGAGATGGAGTTTTTAATTTACTAAGCACAGGAGAGCAAGGGGAAAAGGGAGAGGTGGAGGAAGACAAAGGGGGAGACTTTGGGAAAGGTGGGTGAAGGATCTACGCAGTAAAAAAAACCACATTTTCCATAACTAACAAAAATTTGCACTAAAGCATTTCTGCAAACGCAACCCGTTTCACCTACACACGGTCATACATCACCTCTCGGCTTTTGCAAACAAACTTCACAGCCCCCCCCCACCCACACCACCCTTTCTGTCCCCTCCTTCATTTCCCTCTCTCTCTCTCTCTCTCTCTCTCTCTCTCCATCCCTCTCTCAGGTCATCAGCGAGCAAAACCACAACAAAGGGGGGGCCGTTGCCGCGGTGACCTTGGCTGTGACATCATGTGGCGGCAGAAAGAAATGAAGCCATTAGTCCGAGGCAGTGCTTGCCCATAAATCAGACTGTTTCCAATAAGCTGCCTTAATGGTCATCCATCACCCCGCCAGCCAGCGCCCTCCGCACCCAACCGCCTGGGGAACGGCCACAGGGATGCAGGGGGGGGGGGGGGGGGGGGGGGGGGGGGGGGGGGCAATAATGGGGGGGGGGGGGGGGGGGGGGGGGGGGGGGGGAGAGGAGAAACAGCCTGAGTTAAATCTGGGGGACACAGGAGGAAGGAGAAAGGAGAGAGACGTGGTAGTGATATAGGAAAGCGAGGAACCAAGCAGGGATGTGGAATAGAAATAAAGGGGCTTGAGAAGAAGAGGAGGAGGAGGAGGAGGAAGAGGGAAGAGGTAAAATGGAGGAAAGGGGTAATGACAGGCCAAAGAGGGCAGTTGAAGGATAAGAGACGGAGAGGAGAGACGAGGCGAGCAGAAACTGGGGGGAGTAAAGGGGGAGACAGAAGCGCCCCGCGTCAGCTGAGGTTAACAAGGAGAGAGGAGGAGACGGGAGAGACAGGGGAGGGAGAGGTAGGTGGTGAGAGAGAGGACGTGGACATCAGAAGACCGGAGGAGGAGAGGTCCGGAGGAGATGAAATAGGAGAGCGGGGAACGAGAGAAGATTGAAAGTGAGGGAGCGAGGGAGAAAACGAAAGGAGAGGAGGAGGAAGCAGAGAACGGGGAAAGACATTTGCTGCATCTCCAGCTCAGTGGGTTCATATTAAACTGTTGCTGTGCATCTACTCGCGATAACCACATTTTGACCTCAATGTTTCGTTAAATAAATAACGAATCAGACGCAATTTGTGTTGCGCGGCAGGAGCGTCAGACTTGGATGATTCTGTCCAAACAGTCGAAATACGTGTTCAAAAGATTTTCTGGTTTAGTCCCGATGGGACTGAAACAGTCACCGTGAACATGGACATGTGGGAGATATATCAGGGCCAGGGATGAGAACAAATAGGAGATGGGGACGAATCGGACAAAGTGTTGGGAATCTGACTTGGAATTTCTAGATTCAAGTGGAAGAAGATATCGAACGACCACACCTCTGCGTCCACGAGGAGCCTCGGGGCGATTCATCGGTGGAACTGTTCCACAGAATCGGCTTTGGTCACTTGTCCTCCCGGCAGGATGGAACAACGACCGCCAGTCGCCTCCTCTAACCGGTTCCGATGGAACAGAGCACATCACATGAAAACAATCCTTGTGCTGTGGAAACCTCCCCCGCGTGCCAAACCATGGCTGCGGGAAATACAGTCATGTCACGGGGAACCCGGTGGAACCGGCCCCCGTCCATAGGCCACACCGCACCGGCCTCTCGCTGAAAGGTTCAATGTAGATTATGACGCCTGCGGGCTGCAATTGTGGTTCTGCGTCCTCACTCTCCCTCGCCGGCTTGTTGGCTTGTTGCCCCGCCCGTCTCTCCGTGTCCTTGCGCGAGGTTTTCTCTACAGACTCGGACTCAATATTTTTTCTCAATATTCCGACTCTTGTTCTCTCTCCACCTTGTGTCTCATCTAGTCCGCGGTCCAATCTGTCTCTCCTTCCTCGTCACAGGTGTGTGTGTGTGTGTGTGTGTGTGTGTGTGTGTGTGTGTGTGTGTGTGTGTGTGTGTGGACCAGATTCTTACGGAGAGCGAGAGAAACCATTTTGGCCAAAATCAACTCGCCCAGAATTCACTTTACAACCCTGCGCTCTTATGAGCATGTGTGTGTGTGTGTGTGTGTGTGTGTGTGTGTGTGTGTGTGTGTGTGTGTGTGTCGGCTCCGCTCCCAAGCACAGCGGGCAGATTGTTGTGTGTTTTTTTCCCTCGCCGGGCACCGCGCGAGGCATTATCCATCATCTCCAATGAGCTCTGTAGTTGGGATCACAGGAGCGAAGGTGCAAAAGTTGACTCTGAGAGTGACAGCGCCACAAGTGGGCCTTTCAGATGAAATAGGAGGGCGAGTGTGTGTGCCGCGCGTTAGTGCTTTGCCACGTGTTTGGTTAGCAGTCGTGTGTGTGTGTGTGTGAGAGAGTGAGTTAGTGCCATGTCTTTGTGTGGGCGTACATTCATTTTGCACGTGTCGGAAACTGCAGCAATTTCTGTTCGTCTGTGTGAAACTTAGGTCTGAACATTCAAATCGCAGACTCACTGCTGTACCTTGGCCCGGCATGGGGCACGACAACTTTCTGCGTTCAGAGAGAAGATTGAGAGATGCCGCATGAAGTGTCACAGATCTAGATTTCGAGAGAGACCGACAGATCCAATTTTTCATCCGGCATCAGTCAGAAAAAACCTCCTGCTCCAGTTTGGAGATAGTCCGTAGTTTGCTGGCATTGACACTATTATTATTATTATTATCATTATTATTATTATTAGCTTGATCCGTCAATTATTGATCATGACTGATCAATTCAACTGTCTTGCTCTGTAAAATATCAGAAACATTTCTCAATTTGCATTGATGCCAAACTCAACAGTCAATTGAACCTGGAGCCACCAAATGTTTGGAATTGCCAACAGTCAAATAGTTTTGAGTGTTGCTTTATTTACTAAAGTACGTTGGCGAGAGCTTTTAGTGAGCATCCGCTTTCTTCACCGCGACGAAGAGAAGAAAGACGGATGAAAGAAAAATGTGATGCCGTCAAACCCGCGGGCGACAAACTTTTCTCCAAAGTAAGCAAAGACCTCTTCTTTTCCACATTGGTGTCGGTTTGTATTAGTCCTGGATGTGGCCTCCACGCTAAAATACATCTGAACAGTAATCCAAAAGTATCAGATGTGCGCGGCACCTTTGGCGAAGAGCTCTTGAGGCCTGCGGCCGGCGATGTTGGCACGCGCACACACACACACACACACACACACACACACACACACACACACACACACACACACACACACACACACACACACACACACACACACACACACACACACACACACACACACACACACACACACACACACACACACCTTCTCAGCTGGTACAGAACCCCATATGCTCTGTTATTGTTGTTGTTTGGCTCCCCGGCTCATTTGACGTGTGGACCCATGACAGTGTCCAGGACCCCTTCCAAGTCCTGTCTGGTGCCCCCTTTGTGTGCGTGCGTGCGTGTTTGTGTGTGTGCGTGCGTGCGTGCGTTCTGTCGGACTTCCGTCCTTCTGAGGACCTTGTGTTAGACCTTCAGAGCGAAGACGTTTTTGGAAAGTGAAGATATTTTGGGGTCCGGGGCCGTTTGAGGGTTAAGACTTGTTGTTTCTTTTAAGGTGAAGGTTAGAATTAAGTCTAAGTGCAGGTCTGCGTCAGAGAATGCAATGTGTCATTGAGAAGGCATTCATGTAAGAAATCAACTCTTGTGAAAAAAAATATTCACACAGCGCATTGTGGATGGGAAAGCCACCCACGTTGCCACCGCGCGCTCTCTCTCTCTCTCTCTCTCTCTCTCTTTCCAAACACATGGCGCATTATGCTAACAAATATACATTTTGAACAAATGGTATTTTTCCCATTTTTGTCAAATGTTCAGCTACGCTCCAGTCCAGGGTTTCATGTCAAGTGAGTAAACACCGTAGGCCCTTTTTTTTACAATAGCTTGGATTAAATTCATGTGGAACACAAAATGGGATTTTTAAAAATGCACGTAGACCTACTAGCCTCTTTGGTCAGTTTGCACAGGAAGTCCCGTTCTCATAGCAACACCCAGAGAACCGTTGTCATGACGCGACCCGGGATTGTAGTGCGACGAGACTTAAATACGCCGAGACAGAAAAGTGAAGAAAAAGAAACGGGTCGAAACCAAAATATGACCTTACAGATCATTTGTGCTACTGTTTGGAATCCTGCTGCATGTAAAACGCAGGGGAGGCGGGTCTGCCCATCTGTCGGCGGAGCACGCCGCCCACATTGCCTCTTCACATTCTGATGAGCTACAAGGACACATTATCTCCACTTAGCCCTTTCGCCACTTGGCAACTGCAACAACCAAAACAACCCGTCTGCATTAAAAAACCCACGTGGAGCTCCTATTGCCTTTGGAACGCGAGGCAACGCGCTCGTGGTTTTCCAGACCTTCCTCCCTTCCTGGTTGTGCCGCTCTGCTGCGCCCTTTCCCCAGACAATCCACGTCTTCAAAAAAACCAAGACCCTTTGGTTTCCACCGCTGTAGAAATGTATTCAGGGAGACATTTATCAGCGAGCCGTCGGCCACTGGAGACCCCCGTCGGCGGCCATTTTAACTCACCTGAAAAACAGGGAAAGGGAACTTCGCCATAAAAGAATGACATTTACATGTATATTTACATTTAGTCACGGCTGCTGGCGAATGAAGGCAGCCCCCGGCGACCGAGCGGGGGAGACGAAAAGGTCACAGCCTGATGCGTGCACTGAGGGTCTATTAGCTTAGCTCTAGTGTTAGCATCATGTATGATGACGTCATTTCTGGTTTGAATAGGGATTTAACTTCGCGCTTCTGTGGACGTGATCTTCACCTAACTGCATTTTGCAGAGCGGCAACATTCCACTATTACACACAATTCGAGCATTTAAGTATTTACATGCTTTTTAAAGATATTAGGGTTAGTATGGACTTTATTTTTTATTTTTTGGGGTTGACGTTTTCAATATATATATCCTGGGATTTTTACCAATCTGGAGATTGCAAACAATTAAAAAAAAAAAGAAAATTCAACTTGCCAACCGAAAAGTATTAGTATAATCAATACACAGAATCCCTGGAACTGCCAGGGTTTCATATCCTGCCAACATTCACTTGTTTGAAAAGTAAACCAGCAAACCCTTTTAATTCATATATGTCATCTTTAACATGCTATGAAATGTTGAATGTGAATGTAATATATGTAAGAAGATACAGCACAGATGCTGAGACTTGTTTTGGTTTGGCACTGATTTGAGTTTCTCTCATTTTGCAGCTTCTGTCCTCATGTTAAATCATAACTGTGCTAAAGATGCAAACACCCAGCGGCAACCTTAAAATTCCAAAGTGACATTTTATCGTTTTCTTCTCAATACAGCGGCGATGGAAAATTGACTGTTGAGTTAAACGAATGCAAAACGCCTGCTGTGTTTAAGTCTAAGATGTGATGCTCATTTCCCTCATTTAATGTGTTAGATTACATAATTACTTCTTCCCCACAAAGAACTGCAGCTGTGATAATTCCCTGTTAATTACATTAGCTAACACATTTTTTTTTTTTTTTTTTTTTACATTTAAATAATTCTCCCAAATAACATATCTCATCTCCAGAGATGCACATGGCAATGATTCAATTACGGAATAGAGATGAGGAATTAAAAAAGAAAAGAAAAAAAACAAACAGCGGTGGATAATTCAGTTGGCAAACTCTCGCTTCACCTCTTAATATTCTAAATCTATACCCTGGGATTTTTCTATTTATTTCTTCTTCTCATTGAACGTCATTGTCCGTGGTCACTGGGGGCTGAAGATACAGTTTCATTCGCTCTAATCCGGAGCTTTTTTTATGTTGATCCGCCCGCACACGGCCTCGCAACGACAGACACTGTCAATATCTGTGCAGAGAAACTCCTGACAAAATGATAAATGATCACTTCCTATTCACACACCCACATATCCATGCACATAAATCCTCTCCGCACAAACACACCGCTTTTACACCCACACACATATGCATATAGAGCACACCTCCACCAGGTTCCCCTTCAAAATGATGTTTGGCCGAGTGCAGACGCTGGCCTTGAAAGCTACGGCGCCCCCCCCCCCCCCCTCCCACCCCTCCCTCGCCTCCAGACTCCCCTTCATGTCCCTCTCAGGAGCCAAAATGGCGTCCATAAATCAAGGAGCTAGATGTAATCTGCAGTGTCCAGAATGCAAGGGGCGAGGCTGCAGAGCATAATGCGACTGGTTCTCCATTGTCATTCAGACGCAGGCAGCAGCACAGAGAGCCTTGCCTGCACCTGATAAGAGTCGGCTTCGAATGAGCCATAAATCACAGACAGTGCCAACGGTTACTCCACTGATTTCGCACACACAGAGAGGGAGAGACGGAGGTGTGTGAGGAGCAGAGCGGACGGGAGGCATCGGGTACAAAGAATATGACGAAGATGGTGTCGAATGTGAGCAGTCGACGGTCAAAGATGATGGCGGAAATGCGAGCATTGAAAAGAATGAGACACCTTTCTGGGGGGGGGGGAGAGAAGAAGCGAATGTAAGGGACGGCTGTGGAAAGGGGGAGAATACGAGGGCAGAGAGAAGGAGGGAGGGAAGGCGGGGAGGGGATGATAGATCTGCAATTTACTCCCCTATCTCATCTGGCAAGAAGTTTCTCCACACAAAAGGCCTGACCTTCAGCAAATAAACACCTCGCTCTCCCCGAGAGCTCTGCCCACGTGTGCGCTGTATGTCAATTCCATCGCCGGGTCTCGGGACCAATGCGCAGAGTTTTCAGAAAATAAAACCCTTTCATCCAAAATGGCCCAGGAAAAATACAACGATTCCATGGTTTTAGTGAGTTGCCTGACACTTCACGTAAAACCACAAGAACACGTCGTCAAAATGAAATGACAAAATTCACTCCAATATGGTGTGTGATCCAGTATCAAAACTCAAACAATCTCTATCCATGCAAGTGTTTTAGCTCTGTATCAATAAACACCTCCGTCCATACTAACACACCTGAAAATATCACTTGACTATTCATGTACATTGCATGTGCTTGCGGGTGTAAACAGGAAGAAAACTGTCTACTTGAAGTCGGTTGCTTAGTTGAAAATGCTAGGGACGAGGTAAGATGTTAGTAACTTATTTTCTGTCCTCAGAGATTTCAAACTAAAACACGGCCAGTGGTGCTTTCAAAGTCTTCCATTTTAGGAACTCATGCATGCAACAGACATGCATTTTAAAACCAAAACGGCATAGTGTGGATGTAAAGTCAGTGGTGCAGGTCCTGGTTATCCAATAAGAGTCTTGGATCAAGGGCAACCGCACATTGTTGTAGATACATGAAGACAATTCACCTCCACATCCTGCTGCCCCCCATTCAGCTCCTCTTGGATTTAAGTTTCATCAGGGAAGTTGGAGCATTCCTTCATAGTCAAGACCCTGTGTCCCAAATGGGATACTCCCAAAACTCAGCACACCTAGTTGTGTTTCTTTTGAATTCAAAACCCAATGTGAAAGTGTACATCCACATTTTGAAGAGTCAAGTCCACCTTCCATGAACAACCAGGAGATCCACCTTCTCCCCTGAAACCAAGTCAGAGGAAATCCTCCAGCTGAGAGCGATCTTTTCGCCACCTCCTCCGTCTCGACAAGAGATTTAGGTCTTTGTGTCTCGCCCTAATCACACCAACCCCCACGGCTCCAACTCGAGTGGCAGCCCTCACTCTCGCCGCAGCCTCTATTCAATCATCCCCCTTATTCCTTATTCATATGCTAAACCCCTATGGCAGAGCCCCTTTGGCCAGGCGCACTGTGAGGTAGATGTTAACATGTGTAATCCCCCATTAACGCGTAAGAGACAACGTGTCCTCCGCGGACGCCCACTCTCCCCCTGGGATTAGCGCTCTGAGAGTGGAGGGGCCGATGGGTAATGGTTCAGAGAAGGTCCTCTCAGTTTCAAAAGGCAGCCACCCTCCCGCCTCCCCGACAGCCACCCGGCAACCCCTGGAGCTCGGGTTCAGACCGCCGAGGGGTAAGTGTGTTTGTCCGGGGGATTTAACTGATTGTGAGGAGTGTTGGCATTCATAAGACATTCATTCGTTCCTATCCGAAGCCCCTCCCGGTTAAAGAAAGCAGTTAATGCAGCATCAAACTTTGCTGAGTGCATGTCAAACATTTGCGTTACGTTTGTGTCATTGTGTTAAAGTTTAACTGCCCCAGCCAAAGAATTATACGGAAAGTGGACAAGTTTACAACCCCGTACTAAATGATTGTATCTTCATGAGACTGACATGGTTACTGATTAACGCCTATTTCTCCACCGTGCAGTCAACGCTGGCAGCGGCGTGGCAATAAATATACTTTTAAAGACAAGACAAACACTGATACAAGACAATAAGTTATTCAGATCATGACACCAGAGATAATATAAATATCAGGGTGGCCTACACTGGATCATGGAGTTCAAAGCAGCATCTCTCATAATTCCAAATCTCCATTTAAAAAAACGGATTTTTCCAAGAGCAACATTGAATTCGTAGGTTTTACCATTATAGACTTGTATTAAAAACACAACGTTACTGCAACAGCAAATGCATTTGGTGGGAAATATCATTGCGACCACATTACGGTTGCACATTAATTTGCGTATTTGCAAAGTCACAAATACGTGGTTAAAGAACCTGATGCATCATTAAAAAGTTGACTGTCACAGAAATGTTTTCAGATGTTAGACTTACCCAAAGTGCTTTTGTTGGCTAAAACTAACCACGAACTGGGTTTTTGACGCAAACCCTGACCAAAGGACATAACCGGGGGGTTTTGCAGAATTTTCCGATACTGTCACCCACTGTGTCAACTTCTGCCGACTGTATATATGTACAGATATATGTTGACTAAAGTTGAAAGACCCACCCTGGCAGCACCAGCGTTTTTTGTCATGTATTAGTGATGCCGTGACATGACATCATCACCGAAGCAATGGTGTCCAAAAACCTGGTAATTGCGCTTGCCCCTTTCACCGCGCGCCAACTTCTTCACACATGACGGGCTGCACATCCTCCACACCGAGGAGGAGTTCGGCTCGAGCGGTGTTACATCATGCCTGCGGAGTGACATGCAGTCTTAGGTTGGCCCGCCTGCGCATCGGACCTGCAAGCGCGCCTCATTGGGTTTCACATTATGTGCCCTAATCCGGCCAGAGACAATCAAAGGAAACACTAGATGGAAGACCGTGACTGGTTTTTTTTCGCGACACTGTGTTTTGCGCGGCTCCCCTTGGATCGCTTTCAAAGCGCAGGCCGGCCCGCTTCTGAGAGGAGGTGCTGATTTTCTGGCCGTTTGGACACTTTTAGTCCTGCCGAGTGGAACCGGATCGTCTGAAAATATCCTCATGCCGGAGAGAGTTTTCATGCCATTCACTGATTTGTGGGAATCCTCTAACTAGAATGACTGAACTCAAAGATTACAGTCTGAAGAAAAAGTTAAAGATGAAACTATACATTTTGTGTGTAGTGTTGGGTGTGACCAAGTTAGGTCGAGGGATTTTGCATTAAAAGATTTTTCTTTAAAAGTGGCAGTAAAGTGTTTGAAACCCCCGGGGGCCTTGTGGTGAAACCGCCCCCTAAATCCATTTTAAAATAACATCAACAAAAAAATATGAACGTCTGAGGGTGTTGCTCCCTCAAACTGCCAAATTCCTTCCCTGCCTCCATTTATACTTCCCGTACTCTCTCTGGAAATGTGAAATTAGCTGAAACACGAGGACAATTACAAGAAGGCCTAGCGTAAAGACTGGGCGGGGGGGGGGGGGGGGGGCACTGAGAAAATAAACTGATCACAGACCCCTGAATAAATCTGGTTTACTTTACAAAGCCTCCTCTGAACTGCTGCCAGCACTTTCCCCCCGTCTAGATAATTCCTCCCTGAGCAGTTTCATGTTTACACCTTGAAAAATCGCTGGATGATCAAGAGGGAAGCGACACCGACGCACTCCGTCCCTTTGTTCTGCCAGGGGACGCTCGGCTGAGCATCGCACCTCAAAAGTAACATCAGAAATATCGAATTGGGTAAAAGTATGCAGGTCATCCTTTTGAAGTCCCCCCCCCCCCTTTGTGGTTTTGTGGCCCCTCCCATTTACAGTAAATCTGTGGGAAAAACACCCAGTGACCTATCTTCTTCTTTGGTGTCTCTCATTTAAGACTGGGTCCAGGTTTTTTTTCTCTCTCTCTCTCTCTCTCTCTCCGGCAGCAAAGACTGTTGAGGCGTTTTATAGCTTTTCTCATTACTGCATTTTCCAAACAGTGTGTGAGGGGCAGCGGTGCGTGGTTGGATCATTCGGGGCTACTGGGGATGACGGCACTGGGGCCGATGGGTTATACTGCGCCGCTCTGAGGGGTCCTGTGAGGGACATCAGAGGAGCGCCATGTCAGAATGTAAACCAGCTTTTACAACATACAGTGAAACGGAAATGGAACAATAAAGAGCTCCAGATGAAAAAGGCTTTATTTAGTACAAAAAAAGAAATAAAAAAACAGAAGCCAGAGAGAGCAGCGGGTCTCGGTAAAAAGATCCACTGTCTGGTTTCACAAAGCAAATATTGTGTCTTACGGCGATTTTCATGACACAGAGTCAGGTCGATGGTTTTTATTAAATGTTGTGAAGGCCAATAACATAACTGATACTTCTGCCAATTCATCAAACCCTCTCAGAGCAGGATACTCCTTCAATGGATTAAAGTGTCACAACCTTTGCATGATTAGTGTGGGGGCGATGTATACTGTAGTTGTAATTTCGTTTTTCAGCTTTTTCAGACCGGAAACTTCACAAACAAAAATATCAAAATCCAACCGTGAAATGAAAATGTATTAAACACGTTCATGCTCCCAAGAAGACGATTATTTGAGCTTTGCCGTTTCCATCTTCACGACAAACTGTCACTTTTGACATGAATCACATTCACGCTTTCAACAAGACGCCGTTGAGTCATGTTCATATGATACAACAAATGCTTACAGTTGACTTTCTGTTTAATGTCTGGAATTAAATGTTTACAAAATAACACAAAAAGCCAATTTCCTTTCTAAACATCCAAATGTATAAATTCCCAAATTTTAACTCAAAGAATGAAAAAAAAAAGGAATATTGCTGTCCCCCCTTTTTTTTTTTGAAGTAAAATAGTATCTCAAAAAGAATAAAATGAGTCAGAAATCGATTTTCATCGTTTAGTTGTTTGTCAATCTAAATTTAGCAAGAACATTATGTTGTTTTCCTTGAACGGCCCGTGGACACGTGGCG
Source organism: Scophthalmus maximus (assembly GCF_022379125.1). Taxonomy (NCBI): domain Eukaryota; kingdom Metazoa; phylum Chordata; class Actinopteri; order Pleuronectiformes; family Scophthalmidae; genus Scophthalmus; species Scophthalmus maximus. The sequence goes on along the minus strand of NC_061524.1, from coordinate 4,645,593 downwards.
CTTCGAGGTGTCTGAGCCGAGGTGGCAGCATATGGCTTCGGCGCACGGCGGTCGTGCACAAAAACATACAGCGTTCGCCATATGCGGCTGTATTTTGTACGCTCGCCGTATACAACCTCAGCGCTTAATGGCTATAACAATTATGCATACCTCCTCTGATCTTGTATCGCACAAGATTGGTTTCGCTGCAGCATGATTCAATCAAGTGCGGCGTGTCTGCCGTCTCTGGAAAGATAAATTATGCCATTACTGCTCTGAACTGGAGCCCTTGTGCGCCTAGAAAACAATAAAGCCACATTGGTCTTTAAAGGAAATGTCACTAATTACCCATTTTTGTTTGGGATAATATTTTCAAGTCATCCATCATTGCAAAGGGTGCCACTGCAGCCGAATGATTATGAATGGCCATGTTTGTTTGGGTTTGTTATTTTTTGGTTTGGTTTCATTGCGTTACATGTCCAGTGTATTTTGGTCCTCTGATAAATGACTTAAATTGTAGTTTTTATTCCATAATTTTGTTCTATAATTATGTACAATACTTTCAAAATTCAACAGTGACAATTTTCTACTGTATATTTACTTTCGACACGGAAAAGGTCAACAAGCCTGTTGTTCAATGACTCATTCAAGGGATTTCCTAATGACTATTATAAACTATTTTACAGTGCAGCTCCACTAACCTCATTCATAAATATTTAACCACATTTTTCAAATCACTTTATACTATAGCAAAAATCTGTACAGCAACATTTCACTTCCCCCCTCTGTGGCCACATAGAAAACTCCCCTGACCAGGTCTGGGTTGTTTTTTTTCACACCTCTACTCATTTCATTTTGATGCTAGCGTGGGATGGCAGCACAAGGTTGGCACAATGTGGCTCTGGGACTATTAATATCCCAGAATGCCATGGCCACAGTGGTGGCATCTGTCTTCTCGGGGCCTCCCCCTTTCCTCCAACCCCCCCCCCCCCCCCCCCCCCCCCACACACACTGCCGCCTGTCTCATCCTCCTCACCTCTTCTCACCCCCCCCTCTTGCTGCCTCTCCATCCCACTCAGATGGACGGTGCAGTCCTGCAGTACGACACGCAGCTTGTTGAAAGGCGCGTTGAACTGTTGCCAGCCACATGCTGCTCGGGCTATTTCCATCTCTGAAGGAACAGAAATTGCAGAATGTGTATTAACTTCCTTCAAAGTCACGGCAGCTGACTCGGGCATAAAAACTCATCTTCAAGGCCAAAATGTCACCTATTTTTTTTCGAAAACAGATATTCATATCAGCTAAATATATATAATCACTTAAGTGGCATATGTCATAAGTAGCCATTGCCATTCAACCATACCCATTTGCAAAAATAAAAACCAGCTTTTCCTTGCAACGTATCCATGAAATCATTACATCAGCTTTAGAGAAGAGCGGAATTTATTTTACGTGTGAATGTTGCAGATCAGAGCCACAGTATGAATATGGAATACGTTAACTTTCACGTGAAAAAAATATAACCTTACAAAGGCCATCAACACAGTGTTTTCATGTCCGAGCCAACACTTTTTTTGCAGCAGCGCTGATCTTCGGACCCGGTTTGCATTTATTTACGAGAAAAACATTTTGGACAACTGTCCGCCCGCTCACGGCGCTCGCTTTTCATTAGTTTCACCCGCGTTTTTAATTGATCTTTATTTCCCTTGATTATGATCATAATTAAACACCAGAAAGCTGTTCAGGCTACCAGCCATCTGCCAGGGTTGGATGATGAGCACCATCCGTGTGGGTATATGGGGTACAAGGCCACCATGGCACACTGAGCCAGGACCTATATGCCTCAGAATGCCCACTCAAATGTGTTACCATAAAGGGCTTCTTTATGATTACTGCAGTGAACTATGTTCTTGCAAAAGATCATATTCTTTATGACATCTCACTCTGAGATATGTCGATTTCTGTGTGGAGTCGAGGAAACGAGAGATGAAAGCGGGAGACAATTCTACTGAAACAGACTTGTTTAATATGATTACTGCCACAAGTGCAGTATCACTCATAAAAAAATAATTGAATAAACATTTTCTAAATATAAAGTAAAAGTGTTTGAAAGATTGTGTAGACTTTTTATAGACTCTTTTCTTTACAAACAATACAAATTCTTTTTTACACCTCACTTTATTTCACCCCCCATCTTCACCTGAAAACAATTATTTGTGCTCGCCACTCATGTGATTACTCCAGTTATGCTTAAATGCCACGCAACATGGACTTAAACATATTTAAGTAAAATCCCCAAAGAAGACTCCATCGCCGAGGCGAATTAGCCGCACCAACTCTTGACCTTCTTAATTGAATAAGTTGAGGTAGACCGAGTCCAAGGTTAGGTGAGCCTAATTTCGAGAATGGGACCGGACCACCGACATGTGGCTTGGATAGAGTTGATTTTGGTTGACTCTGCCCCCCGGAAAGCATAAACAACGTATCCTAGTTCATAGCTTTTTTTTTTTAGATTCCTCCGCAGTGTAGATGGATATGGAAAGAATCCGATAAAAGCATGCGATAAGCTGAGGTCACGTGACCTGCACCAACAGGAATTAAAACTGTACCACGAGTTGAAGCGTTTGAAAGCAGCCTGGTTGGGGATCAAAGACATCAATACTCATCCTGCCAAAAGGCCACATTCTCACGATGAAAAAGATGCCATTAAAAACATCTACTTTACATTTTGATTTTCTTTGGATTATGTGCTCGCTTTAGATTTATACTCATTCCAATTTTTATTAGCCGGGCTCCAACGCAGCTCAAATCGAGTTATGAACTTAATCAATCCGCGCTCTCCCGCATTGACCGTTTTATGATTGGCCGAGGTCACCAGGTTTTATTGACCCGATAACCTTTAATGAAAATGGCTGTGTGTATTTGACTAGGAGCGGGAGAAATGGGCAGGGCAGAAAATATAGGGCCCGCACCATATCCATCTCCTCTCAGTAGCACCTCCTAGTTAAACGCATCATAAATGAGAGCTGACGTGAACTAATTTCTTCCGGTGCGTTCTCTGATCCCCTCACTATAGCTGGCGGACGGCAGTCCATAAAGATGGTCATATAGGAGGGCTGATGTGTAAATCGGGTGCCGGGGAGAGGGGAGGCAGGCCCTGCATGAAGAGTGATGGATGAGGTGGGGAATCCTGCCCCTCGCTATCTTTCTTACTCTGCAATCTCTGCGGCCCATTCCATCTACTTCCACTGGGCTACGGAGAGACACGCAAGCATTCCTGACCTCCATAAGGAAACAAGGTACTGTTGCTACAGCTGCCTGCTGAGCGAGTCCTGCACCCGAAGGGAGCAGGCAGGTCTGGGGAGACTCCGACTCGGTCAACAGTTCATCGAGGAGCCACTTCATCGGGTCGAATGTAGAAGAGGTGAAGGACCGCAGGACCGGGAAAAGGTCACAGCGACTGTGAGATAACAAATTAGTCAACGGAGAGATACAGAGATTAGATAGTCCCAAAATAGAATTTGGTTAAAAGTTCACTATGGCAGATTGAAGGCTTTCCAAAATCTTAAATTACATGAACAGACAACTTCGGATGTATAAGCAAACCTCAAAACAGAAAAGACTGAACGCAACTTGGTCCCAATTTCAGCCATGAATCGTAAAAAAACATGCTCCAAAATCCCCAAGTCTGCTCATTCGGCAGGAGATGTTATCAAATTCCCAAACTCTCCCACTTCGCATTATATAATGTTTGTACCAACTACAGCCAAGGCCTGTACCTCCTTCGCCAAGAAAGGCTAGCAGCTTTCAAAGACGCACGAAACGGGAACTTGCTGAAATACCAATGTATCTTCAGTCAAGATGTCATGCTACATACTTAGGTATAACTAAAAAAAGTTAAATCAGTAAAGCCATTAAAGATTTGACCGATCCTAACTTTCCACCCATCCTATCAATTCAACGTCAACAACAACAACAGATCCAACAGTGTGTTTGATAAGGAATTGCCTCATTATCACATAAAGATTTCACAAAGCCTCAAATTTGTTTATACAAACTACCGGTGGTGTAGTTTTCTGAGGTACGGTCTAAGGTGAAGTATTTAGATTTGTCCACCATGATGAACGTGAAACCCATATCACACGGTATTCCGCTGCACCGCCGTGGCCCCTGCAGCATTAACACACATATGGCTTTCCTTAGATCATTACTTCCATTAAGTCATTAAGCCTCGGCCTAAGCGAAGGCCTGTTAGTTAGTCACATTAAAGAGTTAACACTTTTCCGTCTCCACGACCCGACGGACCGACACGTCTGCCGCGGCAGCTGACACGTCGCTCCATCCCCATAATTAAGGAAAATTGCTCTTAACAGGTCCACCGTTTAGTAATGGTCTCATTCCTTCCATCTCGCCCTGACGAGAGCAAACTGCACAAAGATGTCCCCATTAACTCTTTGCACCGAGGCTAAACCCCGCCCGTCCATTCAACGTGGCCTGATCCGTCACTGCGCCCCCCCTCCCCCCAGCCCCCACACACAATTCTTTCTAATAGTCTTAATGAGCCAACCCGTGGCCTGTTCCCCTCACAGATCTTTAACATATTTTCCGAGACCTTTGATCGAACAGCTATCATTTCAGACTTCTTTGCGAAGGGGGGAGGCGGCTTGATGCTATATGCGACGAGGGGAGAGGGCAATTTGGGAAGAATGAAGGATGGTGAGACGATTCGGCGGAGAATAACACGCCAACCTTTCATCTGCCCCCCCCCCCCCCCCGACAAGCACCCAGTCCTCTACCCTTCATCTCATCCCCCCCCTTCCTCCCTTCACCACCAGCACCACCACTCACCCCACCCCCTTGCTTCTCTGACCAAATTAAATTGAAACCAGATGGAGCAGGGCCTGGACTGTGCGTTGTGTCAGATTGTCACGGCGCATTAACCATGATTTCACATTGAGACGGTCTGCCTGGCCCGGCGCGAATAAAAGACAAGGAAGAAAGCGACGAGAGAGAGATAGAGCGAGAGAGGGGACGAGACGAAGAGGAGAGGGGCCCGGAGAGGCAAAGGGAAGAGGAGACGGAGAGGACAGATGAATATGGTCCCGCTGCCAACAGATCAATCCCACTGATCGCACAGCTGGCAACGGGCGGATGATGTGAACGCCATATGACGCGGAGACAGGCCTGCGTCAGGGAGGCTCAGGGTGGTGCCATACCTTCACAGATATGATTTAACAACCCATCATAAATCTGAATCCAAATCCAATAATCAGTTCATTAACATCTGCACATCGCCCAGGAAGTAGATCCCCTTTTTGGATCAACGTTTTTTCCCCCCCACCTTCTCTTAATCACCTTTGGCTGAGGAGGTTGTCTCAGAAATTGAGCCGCCGTCGGTGCCAGAAATGTCTTTTTGTGTGGGTTAAAACGGTTACTTTAAATTGAGGCCACACTTACATTAAAGCAGTGCGTACAGGCTGAATGTCAAAGGGAAGGACAAGGAGAGATGCTGATCTGGATGTACAGATGACAAAATTACGACTATGTTTTCAGATTTGACAACATTTTGGGGGGAAAACACTTTTTTTGTACAGTGCATAATATATATGAATATTTACCTCCGCCAAGGAGGTTATGTTTTCACCCCTGTCCTTTTGTTTTCTTGGACAGTTCGCAGGATTACGCAGAAACCACAGTACAGATTTTACATGTAACTTGAAAGGAAGCACGGGACATGGGCAATGACAGATCCCATGAAAGGTTTGGCGCACTTTCTTTGACATTTTCTCCATTTCCCCCGGGAATGATCAGACGCGTTTAGGTGCAATTTAGTGCGACTTGCTTGGATTTACACATCCCATGACGCTAAGTAGCATCTTTGTTTGGACTTATATCTCAAGTCCAGGCCAAGACAACTCAGATGACTTCACTATATGACATCACTACACTTACTTCCTCCAACATGACAAAGCTGCTCCGGGCAAAGAGATTGATAAATGGATAATACTGTCAGGCGTGTCTGAAATGTGTCTTGCATCACAGCTGCAGCTACGTTTGCAACATACAAACTACAACAATTAAGCCACAAGAGACAGTCAATGATCCATCAACGTACTCTTAAAGGATTGAGTTCCATATTTAATTTTTGGATCGAGCGGTGCAAAAGAGTGCCCGAGTCTAAACCTATTGAATTGCGGAATCCTGTATCTTCTATTTGATTGGTTACGATTCAGATCCACTGTTCGGAACAAGGTTGGGAATCGGAGACAATGTTTTTGTGCCATGCGATAATCTTAAAACGTTATTGTGGTTTCCAGTTTCTCAGCGGGTTGTCCAATCTTTGAGCAGAAGACGGTGTACAACTAATCTTCACGTGTAGGGTTGATGGAGTATCTATACATCATGGTTAAAATATACATACATGTACAAAAAAGAAAAACGTTTCCCACCATTACTCTACTGAAAACTTTACTTTCCCTCCAACTTTGCCCATCTATTACAGGAACATAATACTCTGAGCCATAGTGAAACATTTATCTTCCATTCGCCACCCGAGGATCAACGCTCCACTTAACCTCCCTGGAGATGGAATTACAAGTTTGACTTCGACCAGCGATATCGTCTCATCGCAGGTGTCATTACCCCGGCTTATAATTGACAGAAGCATTAACATGTCATTAACACATAAGCTTAGACTTATACTTGAACCTTTTAATGAGGCCATCATTCAACATTAATAGATTAGTTATCACGGGTAATGATGGAGGTGTCTTTGCCTGTCCCCGCAGGTCGGCGTGAAGAAAAGAGAACTCTGCATAATATTTTTGGTGGTGGTGGTGTTGGGGGGGGGGGGGGCTCTCTCAGGAAATGAGAGGGGAGGTCGTTCAGGGCAAACGCAGGGAGACAAGAGTGGGTACTGTCGCCCAGGCGGAGGTCCGAAGGTGAGGGAGATGATGAAGGAGACGAATCATTCCTGCGCACAGTGGGCTAAAGAAGGTTTCCTCTACTAAAAAAACTAAATAAACGCCAGACAGCGACTGAAAGTCTTGTCCTTGTGCTGCTCAAGACATAATCTAACGTGACACCTGCTCGGACAAAACGGTCGCCAGTGTGATAGGTGGACCGGCTGGAGATTATTTTAAGCTTTCTCGATTGGTTTACCTGGGAAAAAAGTGGCCTTTAAAAAAAGTGATAAATCCGTCTGAAGGCCTCGTGTTCATAAGTTTAGATATTACCATCATCCCAAGTTTGCCACTCAAAGCTTAAATTTTTAAAAAAAAAGGGAATTAAGTAAAATACCAGAAGATGCATTCATAATCTTTGGGAAACAATTAATGACGGATCTGAGCGAAGATTTTTCTATAAAACCATCTTGACTTGGACCTTATATGTGCACAAACCTCAACAGTGGGTGACATCATTTAAAAATAAATTACACACAAAGATATACATGAATATAGATCTGTGTGGTTCCTCTATACTGTGCATGATGAAAAGGGAACGTTTTGGTCCTAAGTTTATTCATGTAGTAAATAATAGATTAATTGCAGCAGCAATTCAGAGAGATTTCCCAGATGGTATTTTCTGACTTTCTGGATTAAAATCCGCCCGATGCGACCCTCCAATGTGCATTTGTATTTTATCTGCAGGAGTCCAGGTACTTGCCTATCTGTTCCCCCAACCTGAAGCTGCACAAACACCCGCAGCCCCCCTTGTGCCACACACTAATCACAATGAGCTGCAGTCCTTCCTTGTTTACATCAGGCCCTGAATTAAAGACCACAATTAATCTCCCAGAATGCCTCCTCTCACCTCGGCCCCCAGCTCACGATTGATTGGAGCTGACTGTGGCTCAGCGCGGCCCTTTTTCGATGGCGGACTCGTGGCTCGTGGGCCTTCCGAGACGCCGCGAACCCCTTTCCGCAGCCCCCCGACCTCCTCTGATGTGAAAACCAGGTAGCCCCCGTAACCTCTCCACCCGACCCGTCTTTCCTTCCCTCACTCCCGTTTTCTCGGTCCTGGCGGACTCGGTGATGGATTGTGCTTTGCTCCTCAGAAACACATTGTTTTCTTTAGCACAGCAGGGTATTCTATTGGCGAAGGTCTGTCTGGTGAAGTATTGTGCATATCTATCACTGCAGAGGTGCCTCTGTTAAACATGTTCCTTCCTTCAAGAGAACAGTTGTGAGCGATGGGTGGCTGGAGATGTCTGGTCCACGTTGATAAAAGGCTAAAAGAAGAAAAGAAAAAAAATCCTACCAAGCAAATCATATATCAATCATTTAATTTTAAATATTTTATATATATATATATATATATATATATATAAAAGGATCTGATGGAAGATCAGGGTTGTTGGAAAATGTAGAAAGAAGATGAATGCGCTGCAAAGGGAAAAGTTCGTCCTAAGGCGGGAACCAAAAACTCAAACTAGTTTCACAAATTTTCGAAGAACCAATGGGTGAAGACAAACCTGTCGTGAATCGGAGAAAGAGGGGGGGGGTCAGCGAGTCCTGATGAAACGTTTTTTTGGAGAGGGGCCGGCCTCGTTGGCATTTCCACCGCCGCAGTCACCTCAGGAGAGACTGGACACATATACAGAGGTCCCGGTATGTTTTACATGTTGCACCCCGAGGGGGCACTGGGGGGGGGGGGGCATTTGTAAACGCAGCTATTTCGGCGGGGCGATGATGTACGCACCCCAGCTATGTTGAAACAGATCGGAGATGATGTGAAACGCAAACAGGGCCGCGGATTCTGGGACGCGAGGCCGGCGATTTGAAGTGAAATAAATCAGAGGTCGTCCATCAATTTGGGTCCTTTAATCACGCATCGACAGCGTTGCAGTAATCCAAATATATGCCTGGTTCTCGGTATTAAATATCTTAAATATTACAACCAATAGTCACACACACAAAGTCTGTTTAACACACACAAAGGGGAGGCCCCGGGTTCCTATGTGACCAGAAGACGAGGGAGGTGAACTTGTGACCCCTCCCTGGGGGCGTGAGGCCCCCACAGAGCTGATCCACTCCAGCCTGCCTGGTTTGGCTCGGAGACCCCCCGCCTGCCCACCCACTCCCACAGCTGGCACGTAGCACACAGCACTCACTGTACGGCCCAGCGCCTCGCAAGCAGCACCGCATGAGCTCATGCGATGATGCAGCATTAAAAAAACCCACCACCGAGCAAAAATCTCACACGGCGGATTTGATCCGGTCCCGGGGAAAAAAAAAGGAAACGCGCAGCATCAAAAGACGACGATGTTTTTGGTCTTAAAAACATTTAAAATATTTATTTTTTTTTAAGATGGCAAACAAAAGTGGAATGAGAATTTCATCAGAGGTGCTAGACATAATTTTGGGAACAATTCAGTGTGTTCGTTTCTAAAATGTCAGAGTAATTGATGATCAAAACCGTCTTAAATGAATTAAAAAAATTAACCTTTAACCTTAATTCTAAGTAGCAATAGCTACAGATATCACATGCACATCGTGTATTTCCATTTGGTTTCACCTGCTGCTGATTTGCAGTTATTGGAGTGAGATGAATTTGCACAATCACTTGACTTTTTTCGCTCATATGCTGAATATATTTGTCATGTAACTCAGCTCTCACTAGGAGCTCACTGACACAATATCGCCATAATGCAGCTGAAGATGTGACAGATATGAAATGTCACTGTAGACTCTCAATTCACCGTACTGTGCAGTTGAAGAAGTGTAATATTGTACATCAATATATTAATACATTAATATAAATACATACAACGAGTATGTGTTTAATGTGAAATGATCACATTTTTTATTCATACATATTTGGAAGTCTGGTCCTTTAAAATGCTTCAACAAATTAGGGATAAATGTCTATTAATTTTGACATATTTTAAAAGATATACTCTTAAGATACCAAGATAATTGAATGTTTCTACGGACTCATTACTAGTTAAATTATCAATGCAGTGTATCTCTACTTATATGTGTGATGCAGATTCACTGCAGAAAGACGAGGAGGAATTATACAGGCAAAGTACTTTGGATCATTTAGATGTTAATACACTTTTTCAATTCTGTCTGTACAAGAATTTGATGTATCCACACTTTTTTAAATCATAAACTGTAGGTCCATAACTATTTTAGCTTCAAATATTATTATTAATTAAAAACATTTTTACCGTTCTGATATCCAGTTTCATTAATCGGCTACATTAATCCAACGTTATGCCCCATCAAATCTCACGGTTACAATAATTCAGACCGCGGAGATGTTTCAACTCCAGCCTGGGCCATATAATAATTATAATATTAATTAGGGAATTATTGTTGGAAGAGCAATGCCATTTAAGAATCAGGGCATTTCAGATGAATAATTATCATTTCATAATTAATTTAACACTTCAGTGGTGAATATACGACTCTCATTTCAACCTGCTGCCATGTACAGGAGACGCCCTTCATCGTTATATTATATAATCTGTGATAAAACAATAACCAAACAGGGGAGATAAGAGGTGAGCATGAAGTCACGCTGAGAACATTTTTCTAAATAAAATCGTAGACAAATCACATAGCTACTTAATAAAAAAGAGAACTTGCAAAATCTAACCCTGGATTTGGAGCATGTGGAAAACAATTTAAAAAATAATAATAATGATCCCGGAGTGAAGTATTGTTTTACCAATTATTTTTTCCCTGTATATGTCTGGCTCAGGGCTTTTCTTTTTTTTTTGTTGCACCATTTAGCAATATGCTCCTTGTCAACACTGAACACACTGCAGTCGGTTTACTGACAATCCAGAGAGCTTGGATATCCACAGATTCCCAGAGAGAGAGAAAGAGACAGAGAGAGAGAGAGAGAGAAAGAGAGAGAGAGAGAGAGAGAAGCTGGGACCACAAGCCACATTCGAAGAGGAGGAGGAGGAGGAGGAGGAAGGGGAGGGGGATGGAGGGAGGGAGGGGAGTTAGCACATGGTTATCAGGGTGTCAGCACCCCCTGCTGGTTTTGGCTGCTTGACCGGGACATATGCCTGCTTGGCAGACCCCCCCCCCCCCCCCCCCCCCCCCCCCCCCACCCGGCTCTCTCTCCTGCCCATTCTACTACACTGCTCCTCAGTGCCACACAGTTCTCCTCAGGTCAACTTAAATTAATTAAAAGGAAAAATACCGCTATTCTATTATTGCCATAGAGAATAAAGCAAATACCCTCTGAAAGTTCTGCTGCATGGTTCGGTTTGATCATTTCCACCAAACTTATGCTCATGACACACATTTTTAAACCTAACTACACTGAAATCAGAGAATTTTGACTTTTCCCCCCCACATAAAAACTACTTCAGTAATCAATCACCAATCGATTACCGATTAGCTGCTGCAGCTCAAATACATATATATATATATATATATATATATATATATATATATATATATATATACACACACATATACATATATATATACACATATACACATATACACATACATATACATATATATACATACATATATATATATATATATATATATATATATATATATCCAAATTCACACACTCATTAAATACACCACTAGGGAAACAACTTCTTCAACAGACGACCAAGAGGTTTCCTTACACACACACAGAGGCATGAATCATCGACTATCACAGGACCAAGAGACGCACGAGCGCCTGTCCCCTGAACCCTCTTGCTCATTAATTCCGGTCTGCGTTGAGCCTCCGTCCCTTGTTTGATGCACACATGCTGTCCGGCGCCGATAATTAACGGCGTTGCTCGCAACCCCCAGCCCGCTATTTTTACGAGTGTTTGTGTGACTGTATGTACATATCAGTTCAATAAAACAAGTGTAATAACTCCCCTCCGTTAATGTCAGACAGTGTAAAAGGGCCCGTCGCCGTATAGAAAATGACATGTTTGCTTCCCGTATATCAGGTTCCATTCCTCAACAAGGGGCGTACGCGCGGGACGATTAACCTGGACACCGGTTCGTGTCGCTGCCTAAGGTCATGTGCTCGAGATGTGTTGTTTTATTAAGTCAACATGAGATCCCATTTTGCAGAGACGCCTCTCGGCATTAATATACGCAGAACGTTGTGGACGCGAGCCGGGCGATAAAAACCCAACACAATATGAGATATGCCGCTTATATGCACATATCAATATCCCACTAGGATCGACGTATTCCAGCTTTCTCATTTTACGGTGTCTCATCAGTGGAATATTAGTTTTAACAAGGCAGTGAAAAACCACAAATACATTATCTGCACTTATAAAGTGTTGTTTTTTTTAATGCTTGCTTTTATAAGTTCATGCTAATTATTGATGCTTCTAAAGAAGAAAACCTCAAGTGCCAATTTATTGCACTAAATTAATTTAGCCCCTCCCCTCCCACCCATTCACCGTGGTGAGCTAACAACCAGGAGATGTATTTCCATCGTGACAAATAAATGATCCATAAGCTGTTTTGAAACATGAAATCCAGAAATCGGGTCCGGAAATTTTCCTGGAGTTTGTCGTTCACATATGAAAAACGCAGTGGGAGATTCCTGCTTTATTCTCACTGATATTTTCCATAAATTTTACCGGGGGGGGGGGGGGGGGCAAGAAAACACTAGATACTTCAACTTCCAGATCAAATTGTTTGTAGTCATGAGCTCCTCTGTGAGCCTCGCTTCAGGCATTTCTTTTCCAGTTAAGAGGACTCGTATGTTGTTGCATGTGTTTCAGTTGAATCTGGCTTGTGACGACCGTGTGACGTCAAGAGCAAGACATGAAAACCTGTGTAAAAGAAATTCCTTTTTAAATTCACAAAATAATTATTTCATTTACTTTTGTTTTGAATGTCGCCACTGTACGCCAGCTTCAACAACGTAAAGTCTGAACTTATAAAACGTCAAAAAACAACTTTCCATGTGGAATGCGTTGCAAAATAAGCAGACAAAATGGGGTCTACACTCGGACTGACGTGAATGAGCTACAGCACAAAATAACACCACATGAACATTTCCCACTCCCTAACTACCCACTGACTCATCTTCCTCAATGGGACGATCTACCAAACCCACAGGAATATCAATGTCTCAAATCAGAGGCGGGCAGGAATGTGAGAACGGAGACGGGAAGCGGCGCCATTACCGCGACACCGCCGCCGCCGCCCCTGTGGACGCGGAAGGGAGAAGGGAGAAGGGTGACACTGCAGGGGGCTCTGGGTCTTGTCGTTAGCCAGCGACGGGCTGCTCTCTCCGGGTTATCAGCCCCTTCTCCCGTGACCCCCCCCCCCCCCCGCGGTGGAGCGGCGGCGAGGGGCTGCTCTGTTGTTTCATTATCACAGAGGTTCACGTAGCACGGGGAGAGGCGCCATCATTATCCATCAGGCTTAATGAGACTATCTCGCTGCCGTAAAGGTCAGGCAATTACCGCTGGTGCAGTTTTCAGCCCGGAGACGCGGCGAGGCTGCAGAGGGATGGAGGCGAAATAGATAGGACACACACACACACACACACACACACACACACACACACACACACACACACACACACACACACACACACACACACACACACACACACACACACACACACACACACACACACACACACACACACACACACACACACACACACACACACACACCCCCCCTTATGTACGCGTGCATGTTGGGTATTCATGTACCAGCACCGATGAAAATCTTGTATCGCCGAGGAGCCAAATCAAAAGATCCAGTATTGCTCTTAGCTCGACTCCTTCAACATATTAGTTTGGGTTTTTTTCTGCTATAAAACACTTTGGTTTTTTGAAAAGTGAACAGTTTCAGTTCGCCTCCGAGCACAGCTGCTTCTTCTCGCACTGATTTGTGGACAAGAGGAAGAGCAACTTCCCGGTCATCTGGATCATGTGCGTCACACCAGTGCGTGACACGCCTGTAATTGCATCAGGCGTTGGACCTTTGACCTGCGCCACATGACATCACCTCGAGCCGGAGCAAAAAAACCTGTCTCTCACAGCTCTGACCATAAGTGGCCTCGAACCACGCGGCCTCAACGCGACGCAGGAGAATAACAATAGAAACCTTCATCCATCCACAACGGAAAAAAAACTTGTTGAAATCCCCGAACCCCATTTCTTAGAGTTTCACTTCGAACCACGTCGCTCCGCTTTCGGAACTAAACGGACATTTTTCGCTGATTTCCGTCCGAACGGCGTCTGCCGCAGTGACGTCACTGCTCCGCTACCAGAGACAAAACGCTCATCTAACGGAGGACAGAAAAAGCTCAATGTCTGTTTATTGTTTGAAACGAAGAGCATCTTTCAGCACGGTCTCACCGTCTCTGTTCAGCCTTTGGTTGGTGTCTGACGTGAACGACCTCCGGAACATCGTCCGGAAAAAATTGGGTCCGGGAAACTTTCCTCGGGTTCGCCTCTCGCGTGTGACAAACGCAGCCGGAGATCGTCCCGAGTCAGACGTCTTCCGTGACCACGACTGGAACATCTCCGGAACATTCTGTGGCATCTGGGTGGAAGATCACGCGGGAAGGGGGGGGGGGGGGGGGGGGGGGGGGGGGGGGGAGCCTCCTGCTGCGCTCTCCCATGGGCTCGCTCGGAAACTTTACTCGGCAAAGTTCCACAAAATCGCCAGGGCAACAGTTGCGGACATTTGCGTTCCCACATACAGCCCCCAACCTGGAAAGGTTCATGGAAATGTCCTCGGACGTCAGCGCATGTGGGAAAGCAGCTACTTGCGACGCGTGGTTGAGGGTCTGGAAACAAAAGCTCGAGGGGAAATACTCGATGCTGGGTTTGTTCACACTGCTGGAGGAGCGGGTTGTGATTTGTGATTGCACCCTCACTTCATATGCGATGCATAACCTCACAGATACAAGTCTTCATTAGCAATAAACTGCCATAACAACAGTAAAAAAAATGTAGTTATCATCCTTTTTCTATATCCGCTCTAATTCCACGTAAAACACTTTTGCTCCAACGAGATGACAAAATATTAAATTTTTCTTTTTTATATTCTTTTTTTGAAAAATAGCGCCGCTCCTTCCTCCATCGCAGCACCGGGTTGCCGCCGGCGATCCCGGGGACAGGTTTATGCTCCGTCTTCGCATGAGCGTTTGAGCCACTGGTTACAGTGTTTTAACGGCTGGATTAATGGGGTGGCGAGAGGAGCCATAAATTGATAATGTAAACGCTGAACATACTTGCCAGGACAATTAAGATAACACAACTGGAAATGGGGGTCCCCATGAATCGCCGTGGTAAAGAGCAATGGCTGCCCTGGAACGATGTGCGCGCCCTTGAGGCCCTTTGGCTGGAAAACTGTCGTCTCCCGGATATGAGCGGCGATAAAACCCGAACATTCACACACACACAAGTCATTTTTTAGAACACCGGAAGATGTTTTGGGCTATTTATCACTCGCACGGATGTGACGCGCTAGCGTTTGAAACGGCAATTTACTGTTTCTGGTGTAAAATTAGTCAAGAAACGAATCAAAAGGCTTTAAAAGAAAATGTTCCTGTGCATAATTTTTGTCCTGTCAAAACACCGTCTACAGGCGTTTATAGTTTATTACAACGGGGGCCTGACATTTCAAATAACATTACAGTGAGTAGAGTGTCCAAAGGTCAACGGTCTTGTCCGTCATTGACTTGCGTGGCCGCGTCGTTGAGATGGAGAGCTCATGCGCTGCATGAGTTGAACCCAATTTGCTTAATATCGCTCATCTTTATCATCGCCGTGGAAACACGCAAGAGGTTTTCGTCAATCCAGATATGTAGAGCTGGAATAAAAAGGCTCCTTGCCCACCCGTTGCCCTCTAAATAAAACAATAAGTGGCTCCCAACGCCGCCATCATCAGTACTTACTCACATTAAACCTGAAAGAGAAAGAATCCGGAGCGCTTTAATCACAGGACATTGACACCGCTCGTGAAGACTAGAGGGCCGATTTCGAAAGGGCCAGGATCGTTACTCAACATGTGCAGAAGGGGGCCGCGTTTTTGTTCCCCCCCCCCCCCCGTGCCCCCGTCACCGTCGACCGTAGTGCCGCCGCATAACGAGCGCGGCGGCGGCGGCGGCGGCGACAAGCGGGCAACAAAAACAAAAAGGGCGTCATAAGAGAGTGAAAAATGATGTCGAGCGGGTTGTAACGAAGATGAAAAGACTCGCTCCGCCGACGCCTAATGAAGACGCATGCCCCGTAGTTTCTCTGACGCAGTGCTAATTACGAGCCGGGTTCTTTTCCATTAATATCTCATGAAATATTAAGTGCCATTAGCTAATAAAAGCAGGCTGCCACGGACCGGCGCGGCCTCGCCGGAGCTGTACACACGAGGCAGGTAAAGAGATACGGCACGAGGCCTCGGTTTTTATTGCGGGGAGCAACAAACGATGAAATGCTCGTTTTCATGAATCCTCGTTATTACAGCATGACACTCATCATCACCGTTCTTTTCCTGATTACTACAAAAATATACATTTGGGGAGTTCGATAGATGATAGTTATATTTTTTTAACGATTTAATCCACCGTTGCACAATTTGTCTCAACCATCTCGTAGCTTGAGGTTCAATCTTTAGCCCCGCCCATACCTCAATCAATCAATTAGAGATCATTTTTAGCCACTCAAAGCATGGCAGCGCTTCTCCTTCTTTCCCTCAAACAATATCATCGTTGCCAACTCGTTTAACCAAAGAAAACGCCGATACATCCGCCTCTCCCACTCCGCTGGACCTGAACCCAAGAAGAACATTCAGGAAGACTTAGTGGAATTAGCGGTTGGGGCCGGTAATGATCGTGGGACCTGGCGTTATTGGTAAATTATAATGACTGATCGTCAAGCTCGCCCCCCCCCCCCCCCCCCCCCCCCCCCCCCCCCCCCCCCCCCCGCCCCCCTTCAGCTCCAAGGCCTGTACAAATGAGAACGGAAAAAAGTGAGTGTACGGGCGAGCATAGGGGGCGGCACTGCCAAAGTGCCCGATTGATTTTCTTATTCCTGTGGCCGGCAGCCTGGCTCTGAGGAATGAGTTTTAATTCTGGCAGTGCATGATTAAGTCTGCTTCTGCTTAACGGCGGTCGGCTCGACTGGAACGCGAGGAAGCGGCGAGGAAAAAAGGAAGAAAGTGAGCGAGGGTGTAGTGAATGTGTGTAGGTCTGCTTTTGGGGAGGCTTCATGTTTGTGTCGTATGGTCAGTGTGTGTGTGTGTGTGTGTGTGTGTGTGTGTGTGTGTGTGTGTGTGTGTGTGTGTGTGTGTGTGTGTGTGTGTGTGTGTGTGTGTGTGTGTGTGTGTGTGTGTGTGTGTGTGTGTGTGGGCGGTGGGAGTCGCGGTTGTTCAGAGGGCCCTGAATGGCACCTGTCAGGCTCTTGATTAACGAGGCCCTCTGCCCTTCAATTCCCCGGCCTGTCACTCAGGGAGGGCGCATTAATCTTCATCGCCCGCTTGTCAGGTCAGGGCCGGTCCAAGACACCCACCGGTGCGCGTCCGCATGTTTGTGCGCTTTTTTGAATGCGTGTCCGTGTGTGTGCTCGGACGCCGGCCGCGTGCCTTTCACTCCGTGTTAAGTCAAAAATCCCCTTAGCTTGAGCCCGTGAGATTAAATATGTGTGTGTGTGTGTGTGTGTGTGTGTTTGTTTCATTGCATGTGTGAGATTGCTTGGGCGGAGGAGGCGGAAGCAGGAAGGGGGGGCGGGGGGAGCGGAGTCGAGGAACATCGGGCTGGACCGAAGTACAAAGACAAAGACCACAAACGGGGAAACAACGCTGAGGACACAAGTGAAAATACCAAATATGCTTCGAATTAAGATCCGGATCTTCAACGGGAGGCGTTTTTTTCCCCATAAAACTTATGAAGATTCACGAGAGCATGAGCTCACATCATCCCTCCTTGTGTGAGGGGTGTGAAGAATCACCGGGGCGATGGGGGGGGACGGGTTGGTCAACGCTAGTATCACCGTGTGTGTGTGTGTGTGTGTGTGTGTGTGTGTGTGTGTGTGTGTGTGTGTGTGTGTGTGTGTGGAGACAGATGGAGAGTGGGGCTGCCTTCCTGCCAGCCGCCACTCGCACACTCACTCACCCAACCAGCCGGCACCCCACCCCTGAACCCTCACCGCGTCCCCGTCCCGACCAATCAGAGGAGCCCAGCGGCAAGAGTGCCAGCCAATCGCTGAGCCGGCAGTTCAATTAGAGCATAATAAAGGGACATTCATCATTCAATTAGGCGTCTGTCACTGAGCCACAAAGGGGGGGGACTTGCGAGATGTAAAAGAGAGAAAGAGAGAGAGGGTGAAAGAAAAGGTGGAACAGAAAAGCTGAGAAAGGATAATGGAAAGGCAGCAGGAGAAAAAAAAAAAACGAGACGGAGGCAATAAATAAACAGACCTCCAGAGAAAAGGATGGATAGAAAGAAAGAAAAAAAAGAGAGAGACAACGACTGAGACCGTAGTGCGAGATGCAGATAACAAGGAGGGAAAGAGTGAAGAGTGAATAACGCGAAAAAATATTCATAATGTTAATTAGAGTGCCATCTGAGTGACACTGTTGTGACTAACGGCCGCGTCCTGCTGTAACGAGGAGCGGGGGGGGAAAGAGAAACGCATCGAGACAACAGAGACGTGTCGGGGAGATCATCTGCTGCTGCCGCGCCAGGACTTCCGCCATCAACTATTTCAGGGGAAAAAAGGGGCTTTTCATAGTAATCAGCCTCCGAAGACTCGTCTAGTGTCGACTACTCTGATCCTCTTCAATAAAATATGGGAATTCAAGAATTGCCGCATTGGACGACTGGAGGCCTCGGTGCCCCACCCGTGGTCCCGTTCATGTTTCAGCAAATGTGAAACCACTTCCTGGTTGAGAGATTGATGTCTCCACTCGGAGTTGTGGTTGTATTTTTTTTCTTCCTTTTCTGTGATTGCACAGACGACGTTGAACGAGACTGAACTCTTTAGAGTTTACTTCAAAATCGGCGTAAAGCAAATTTAAGCAACTTCGCCGTCAGATTGAAAACCAGCGACTCGGTCAATGTGGGCTTTTTTTTTTTTTTTAAATATTAAACGTGGCACCGTTATGTTTATATTGGTGGCATGACATTGTGTGACATTGTGTCATTGCGCCTGTGCGGGGAAGCTGTGCGGGACGGAGCCTCTTGAAATAGTTCACGGTGATCACTCAAAAGCATTCGCATCCTTTGCCCGACATATCTCATCATACACACTCTACATGTCAAATTAGATGTTGGTCAGGTTAAATTGTTGGTTAGATCTCTAAAACAATAAGGGTGGTTAAGATATTCCAGGACAGCAAAAATATTTAACGCGGGGGATACTTTTTTTTTTAAACAAGAACCTAGAATAAACACACTGTCTCCTTGCCTCGTCTTCCCTCTCTCCTTGTCTCCTTCCATCTCTCACTGCCTCCCTCCCTCTGCCAGCTGTCTCCAAACCCCTGTGGTCCTCCCTCCCTCCCTCACCCCCACCATCCTCTCATTCCTCCTCCCCTCCATCTCCATCTCCCTCACCCGCAGTCCCCGACCAAGTAGGGAAATGATCCCTGGTAAATAATATATCAAGATAAATGATAATTGCTCCCGTTTTTGTTTTTTTTCTCGGTGTGTTCCGCGTCACTTAATGAGCGCCATTAATTAGCAATGAACGCGGCTGACAGCGTTTGTCGGAGCGCGGCCGACGCCGACGCCGACGCCCCGGCGTCCCGGAGGTTCAAAACTTCAGCATCTTCTCGTTGCTGTTTTTTGAGACGCTCCCTTAAAAATGTGAAGTTAGACGACAGGTCAAAGTTCATGTGAGGTCATGTGAGTTACTGCATGTACGGTATGTTGCAGGAGAAGTGCGTCCACTGTGATCTGCGTGGCTGGATCCTCTGAGGATGGGAAACAGGGGATTGTTGTTTTCAAATTGATAAAATATTTTTGTCTTTTACGGTTGTTATTTGTCTTAAGTTCAGCCAAAAATAAATTCTGCATACAACAAATTTGCAAAAATATTAGCCTCCAGCTCTTTCTCCTCATTAACTTCACAAATGACTGGAAATATCCTGCCGTATTATGTCACTGCGGGATGAAAAAAAAGCACACGCACACCCTTGTACAGTAATTGTACGTTGGCTGTGGGTGAGCACTCAGGCCTCATCGCTCCGTCCCCGTCAGACATCAAACGGGGGGCCTTGGCCACGGATCGCATACGCGGGCATCCCCACGAGACCGCCTGATTGAAACCTGGCAACAGGACCAAACAGCTGCTTCAAACAAAAGACATCTGCATATTTCAGATTTGTTTTTCATAAATTAACACCGCAACCTGCCAAAAATCCGGGAGGGGGGGGGGGGGGGGGGGGGGGGGGGGGGGGGGGGGAGTCTATCGACTTGTGTATAATTAGATGAAGTTTACAAGGTTTGAAAGTTGGGCGAATTAGCATCGAGGTAAAGGGGTTGTTTCACCAGGGAGGTGCGGAACGCGGAGGAGGGCGTGCGACCGTCGAAAGACGTACGAACAACAGCAGAGGCGCAGTTCTGTTGTCCTCTCTTGAGCAACAGAGGGGTTTCGGGGCGAAGGCTGAGCGCGGCGGCGGCGACAGAAGGTGATGCTGTCTGGCTTTTCGGGCCTCTCCCTTTTCGACCCTAATGACACCCACTGTGCATTTGTGTGTGCCTGGTGTGACAGGGGCCCCGCGCGCTGCCCTTTGTGGGGTCGGATGGCGAGCCGTTTCACTTGTGAAAACCCCTTCAATTATTCAGCGGAGTCAAGTCTCCCCCTTTTATCTCCCGCTCGTCTCCCGACGCGTCCGGGGACAGCGAGGAGACGGGCGAGAGAGCGAGGGGCGAAGGGGAGGGATGGAGGGATGGAGGGATGGATTGATGAGAAGGAGCGGTTGTCTCCTAAAAAGCATTGCTGCCTAATTACTGGCTCGTTTAGCTCAGCGGCCGCGGGTATAAATAACCCAACAGCTGGCGCGGTGGAAACAGACACAACACCAAACACGGAAACGCGGCACAATATCGCAGTCAGACGAAATAAGCGGCGGCACGATAATGGTGCCTGTGGTGGCGGGGGAAGGGGTCGGATGTGTCTCTCTACATGGTTTCGTTCTATTTGCAAAATCTTTAAAAAGGGTAAAAAAAACTCAAACGGGCGCGGGAGGGTGAAGGGTGAGGTTACGCGACGGGAATAGATGTCACACCAGGGTTTCATTACCCAAGTGTGGCCCCGAGGCATCGGACCTTGAATGTGAACGTCTTCCCGGTGCCCCGAAACATGTATCCAGGATTGAGATAACCCCCGCGGCACTGGGTCATCTCAGGGACCGGGGTTGCGCTATATTTGATTCAATAAAAGTGCCAGGAGACTCACAAATTAATAATTAAAGAGCTAAAGAGTTAGACCACATTTTAAATGTCTTGGATGCCGACGCTTCTGTGCGAGTTGCAACTGTGAGAAGGAACGTTTCACTCGTCAGTAAACATGCACATCCCTCCCTATAGCTTCTCCTAGCACGCAGCTTCTCACACACGGTCACCTGCGCAACCGGGGAGGACAGAGGGAAGGGTTAGAAAAACACCTTCTGTGCGTACGTCGGGTGCGCTCGCGAACGCGGAGGCGCGCTCTTCTGCTGAGGCGATTACGCAGACAACTTGGGAGTGATATAATTACCTCGAAACATGGCAGCCCTAGCGTCGGAGCTGGTGGAGGTGATAATATATGGTAATTGCCGGTTTCTGGGGCTGAACAATCTGGAAAGAATGCGTTTAAGATAAAAGCACGAAAACAAGCCCCCGGCAGCGCTTCTTTTGCGCGTGCGGCGCGATGTTTGCACTGCAAAGGAAGACAATGGCTGTAAACAGTTAAGAAATGGTAATGAGATAAATGCCCTATCCCTTCCGGAGTACACCGTGTATTTTTCTTGTTCACAGACGCACGGTGTAAAAACACTCCCTCACCAGGAAAGGGATTCGACAACGGAAAGATTAAGATCTTCATCCCCAAGAAAGCGAGTAAATAAAATGACTGCTCAGACGGTTCTAATTCGATTTTAATCCTAATTAAAAGCGTTTGATTTCACCAGTTCATTCTGTTGACTTGAGGGAAATGTACAATTATGGTATTCGTTTATTTTCCGCCCCCAAAATACTTTTGTCTGGAGCATTTTTAACCAAGAAACAAGGTAATATTTTTTTTTTAGCTTCGAGTATCTCCAGATGAACGGGACTTTTCTCTGACATTAATTAAAGGTGAATGGAAGATTTTTTTTCCCCCCTCCCGGTCAAACCCTTGAATTTCATTGAGTGTTTTATGGTCGAGTGCGACCGTGCAGACTTTGTCCCATTCGCACAAACCCCTGACGGGGTTTCCCCAGAGGGCGTTCATTCAGTCGGAGCGCCATTGACGACTGCTCCGGTCGTCGCCTCTTGACGGACATTTTGGCAGCACCTGGCGGCTCCTCCTCCTTTTTTTTTTTCTTCCCCGAGACGAGGAGACCGAAAGACCGCAGATCTCCGTTGGCGAACAATGGCCGCAGGGTTCTGTTGCAACAAAGTGAAAGAGCAGAGCTTCATGTCCCTGGAAAAAGAAACGCACTCGCAGAACTTTTTGCAAATCTGACGGGTATCAGTCCAGTTTTCCATTCTCGTATTAGCGATGTCCGATATTGCAATATTCAATATCGTAACTCATGTGTCATCTGTTGGTTCGCTTGGAGGACCGCCCACATGGGAAACCTGGTCCAGAAGGGAAGAAAAGGGAGCAGATGGGTGAGATCAAGATATCAATTTACCGCAATTTTTTTTTTACGTTGCTCATTTTTCAGGTCCCCGCTGACGCTCGGAGATTTATAAGCCTCTTGAGTCTTTGCGCCACAAGCATTGCCGTTGCAGCTGCACCAGTGCAACTGATTTCAACATCTCTGAAACCCGGAGTGACGGAAGGACCCGGGGAACAGGAGACGTTAGGAGTGGGCGGTCCCTCCCCGTTGAAGGAACACTCTGGTGACGGGTGTTGGCCATATGCTCGCCGGGGTTTCCGAGGGAAAAGGGCTTGCAGGATAAAAGTGAATGCGGCGGCGGCGGCGGCGGGTCCTCCATCAGTGTGTTCAAAGCCTCCATATGAAAATGACTATGTACAAGAGTTCTACTGAGGCCAAATTAAGATCAAAGGCAACTGAGGCAGGAGAGGGGGGGGGGGGGAGTTGTGCATGAAATGGAAGTTAGCGCAATGTGATGAGCCAATCTGCGTGTGCATGGGAATGTTAATAATAATAATAATAATAATAATAAGTGGAGAAATTTGTCAATTTCATTTTTATTTTTTTTTACCCTTTTACGCTGAGGATGTCGATACCAAATTGGAGCCGTTGGCCTGTGATGTGACTTCCAGCTGGGTGAAATGAAGCAGCGTCCTCTTTCCAGGTCACCGAAAAAACCGAACAGACGCCGGACAGGATTGAAGTCGGGAGGGGCAGGACGTGCAGGACTGGGGAAAAAATGCAAATTTGGCTTTTGATGTTTTTCGAGTTGCAGTATATTTGTTTCCTGCATTTCTGGAATCGGAATGATATCGAAACCCGTCTCTGATGACTGATGTAGTGCGAGCAATTATTTATTGAGTACCGGAAGCCTTCTCTTTAAGAAAACTATCACACCCAAGTTTGTGTCGTTTGAAATGTTTCCTCTCTCAACATCTATGGTACACGCGCTCACCACAGTCACATGACCATTGTTATCAAATCGATATGTCTTTTTTAAACATGTTGCCTTTACATTTACTGTTTCTGCTTCTTTGCACTGCTCCTTCCAAGAGACCACTTGTCAATCAAACCATGTGGGTGGTGCCAAAATGGTGAGGCTGATGTTATCATATTTTGATTAATTTATCAAATGTAATAAAAGCCCCAAACTAACGGTAAGCGAGATCAATGTCTTAAATCTCCACCAGCTTCCCTGACCTGTCTGTGGCATTCAGCCCCGAGCCAACTGGTTCTTAATGGACACATATATATATTTCTAAATTGGTCATAAATACAGTATATTGTATCCCTTTTTTTTTTTTTTTAAATCATGCAGCTGGGCTCTGTGGTTTGTTAGCAAATGTCAGACAAAGTAAATAGGGCATTTGATGGGTTGTTTTTCAGCCGTATTTTCATACATAGCTGGTGCACTTAAGGCTATACAAGACGTTGGCCGAGTAATATTTGTTCATAGGATCAAAGCGTCATTGGTTTTGGTCTTTTCAAGGGAATTACTGACAATAAGAAGAGTAAAGAGTATTACTAAGGTCTTATCTGTTACCCTACGTCTTATTCTTTCCCCAAAAAGACCTCCCCAACACTGGATGGTAGCTTTCATATTGAATCACTGTCATATCATTTAAGAGAAATAAAACAGAGCAATGTACATTTATTCATATGATCAATGTCATTGACTTCTGCTTTGAAATAATCAATTAAATCGCAATCTTAAAGATCCTGATTTTACGGGCGATACAACTGCCAACAGTGATCCATCTCCTCGCCACCTTTCCTGAAGCTCGACCACATCCCTCCTCCCTCCTCCCGCTTCCTCGCTCCTCCCATCCTCTCCTCCTTGCTTCCTGCCTCTCCAGAGAGGAGGTCACATGCCGCAGACCTGCTCTGTGCCATCTGGCTGACTTCCTGTCATCCCTAACCCCAGGAGAGAGCGTCTCCGCTCGCTACACGTCTGGAGAATTCCCCCACTTCTCTCTCTCTCCCTCTCTCCCTCCCTCCATCCATCCCTCCCTCCCTCCCTCCCTCCTCCTCCTCCTTTCTCCAGCCCCAGCACACCTGAGCAGAGAGGGTTAGGAAAAACACACACAGGGAAGAAAAAACAGAAAGGGGCAAAAAGAGTGTGGGAGAGCAAGACAAAGAAGAAAGAGATGAGGAGAAACAGATACAGGAGGAGAAAGAAAGGGAAGTAGAATGTGTGCAGCTCTGAGGAAAACGGACTAATCAGGTAAAGCCATGTGGTTTGGAAAAGACAAATTGACAAATGCCACGATCATGACGAATCAAATTTCACCATAACCCCCCCAAAAAATTAAAGATTACGAAACATTCGAGAAATTGTGGCGGAATTTCCCTCCAAGTTCCACATGAAAGCATCGCCTGCGTCTTCATCTTCCTCTCCAACACCCCTGTTCCAACACAAAGGACATTCAGATCGGTTTAAAGCGGCCCATACGTGCCAGATTCATCTTAATGTTCCCAACCTTCATCGTGCATATTCATATGAATATAACATGACGGCAGGCGGCTCACGTTTGAATTTATTGGTTTTCCTCCTCTGCAAATTAGGGGGGCCTCCGATTGATGAATATTTTAGCACATGTGCACTCTGCGGGACATTTATCATCGGCGCCGCTATTATAAACAGAATAAATGAGCAGTCAAAGTCGGCATGCTGCTGTAGAGAAAAAAACGCCGCCCCTCCGTAACGCTCTCGCCTCGTCCTCCGTTTCACGGCCGGGCGCCGCGCCTTCGCGCCGCCAAATGGCAGCCGTCCCCTCGCGCGTTACATGGCGTCTCTCGTCACCTACGCATGAGGGTTGAGCTCGATACAGTCCGGTTTGTCCAGACAAGGAGATCATGTGGAGACCATGGCAGGAAGGTCTCGCACCTTGAGCGGCAACACCTAAATGCGGAGCTGGCAGTCAAGACAACCGTATCTGAATCTATGTTGAGTGAAGCCCTAAGGGACTGACTGGAGACAGAGGTTAATTGGATCTACTAAAATTATGTTATTTCATGACAGACATCAAGTTTTTGGAGGTTAGCCTAATAAAAAGAATTGGATTTTTTTTAAATAAAAAAAGGTAACGCTGAGATTCTTTTACCCCATCCCTGTTGCTAAGTTAATCGTTGTCCTTCTGCGAGGTGCACCCCAAAGGTCACCCCGTCAATCAAAATCCTTTTGTTGGAAAGTTTTTTTGGTTTTTTTTTACACCCTGGTATTTTAAAACCACCTTGCCGCTTTTCCAACTTTCTAATGGAGCACTCAGAAACTATAGTGTGGGAAATGGATAAAACGTGTCCAGTAAATGTTTGTCAGAATGCTGAAATCACACCAGTCATGTTTGTGGGCAAACCCAGAATGAGCCCACCGCTGTCCTGCTTTGATGTGCTCGTTTCATCTTCATCTCGACCATCCGCCGCCGGTGGCAGAGCGCAGTCGGGCGCCCTTTAGCACTTCCCCTTCACCCCCATGTGACCAGAAAGAGAAAGAAGGGCTGCTGGGATCCTTTCAGATGGACGCCCAAAACCGCACCAGGCCGCATGATATACCCACCGCTGAAAGCCACTGATCTGATCCCGCAGCAAACCAGGCGTCGATTCAAACGCCTCCGTTCACAGTCCCAGTCGTTGGCAGGCGCCGTGAAATGGGTGAAATCCCAGCTCGGTGAAGCTGGCACGGGAAACCCCCTGCATGCTGGACGGCTTCCACTTCGGAGAGCTCTGCCACATGCTAACTGTCATCCGTGAGGCACGGCCAGCCAAAAGGGGGGGGGGGGGGGGGGGTGCAAGAGTGTGGTTGAGGGGGGGAAATGGAGGCGGCATAAACATTGGGATATACCCTTCACCTACAAAACACAGAAGGCCCCATATGGACTCCTTGGAGATAAAGCACCAGAGGCCACCAGAGTTGATCATCATTTGTGCAGACGCCACTCGGCGACGAGCTCCACGCATCCTCCCGCTCGTCTCGCTCACCTGGCATCTGCCCAGTGTGAACCGTCCCTGGGATCCATAGCCATTATGAGCAACCCACCCACCCACCCACAACTCTCACACAAACACACACGCAAACAAGCGCTTCCTTGGCCTCATATCGCCGCCCACGCCTGTCGGATCCCCCGGCGTGTTCGCTCCTCCTTCGTAAAACACTAGCAGCTGCTTGGGCAATTAGCCATTAGCTCTTTACTTTCTTTTTTTTTTTACTATAATACCCAGTCCTCAGAAATCCCCACAATTAGCTCCTTAATTGCTTCTAAACAACCCAGGCGTAACCAATAAATACAAGGAGGCGGGCGGGTAGTTAGACGAAGAGGCGGGCTTCTGGGAAAGAAGGCGAGCAAGCTCCGAGAGCTCGGGCTAAACTGTTCCTTCTCTCTTCCGCTCCCTGTGCAGCCTTTGGCAATATATATATATATATATATATATATATATATATATCTGTTCTGCTGTGACACGGGTTGGAAAGGCTCGCAGGAAGAGGAGGAAGGAAGAAAAAAAACACATGGCAGTGGAGGACTGATGCCTCATATTCAAATTGAAAGTGACACATCCGCGCCCTTTATTCTGGGGTCTAACTATCACTTCTGAGTAATGCGAACATTCGGGGCGACGGGAGGGGTGTTACGGTGACTTTTAGACGGGCGGGCGGGAGGACCGCGCTGCCTCCGGGGCGTGGATTTTGCGCGGCAAGCGTGATATGACACGGCTCGCGCTTGACAGAGCAATCGGGGATATACCCCCAAGATTAGCCGAATGCATTAAAGAGAGGGGAGGCATGAAACGGAGCTAACTGTTGATTAAATCGCTGTTGTACATCCGTCCCGGCAGTTCCAGTTAACCTCTTTAACACTGACAACAGCGACGCCGCTGAAATCACAATGGTGTATTGGAATGAATATGCTGTTTGACATGTATCGCTTCGAAACGGACAGCGCTTACATGATTAGTGAATTGATTTATCATGAAAAAGACAGGGTTGATTGAAGATATGCATATATTGCTTGATTCATTTATAAAGGAAAAAGGCAAATAGTTACTGGTTGTGGCTTTAAACGTGAGGAATTGTTGCTTTAACTGTATCTTTAATTTCATTACTGTTGAAATTTTAGTCAGGACTATTTATGTTGGCCATTTTTTTATTGCCTACTTTCATTTTATAGATTTAACAATTGATTGATTAAAAACTACATTTACAGTTTAAAAAAAACTAAAATTCATTTCAGGGTGGGATAATTGATAAGCAATGCTGAAATGGTAACGTTCCAATAAAACTAAACATTTCTCATCATGTCTTGTTGACACTCAGTCTGTGCGTACATTGTTGTAATGATGACCACAAAAACATTAGCATATTTATATCAACTGGAAGGATCTGGGTCACCTGAATTTCTTTCTTTCCTTTTTTCACATTTCCTTCCTCCAACAACGATGATGCTGCTGCTTTCGATTCGCTAAATGAGAGTGAGCTTTCATGAAAGACGACACATGTTGCAGTTGCCCTCGACTCGCATGCATTTATCGTTAGCAACGGTTAAATATCTCCCGATGTTTTGATGAAACAAGAATTATGCTTTAACCAGGGAAAGTGGAGGCTCCGACTACAGGTCGTCCGCTCATAACAGTTTCTGGCGTTCAATCAAAGAGACGCAGATGATTGGCTTCCCCCAGTTCTCTATATTGATAAACTGCTTCCAAATGAAAACAATCAAAAGCAGAATGAACTATAATCAAGCATAGTAATGCACTGCAGCTTTGTAAGTGTGTGTGTGTGTGTGTGTGTGTGTGTGTTATCAATTACAAAATACTATTCCCACAGAACAGCACCTCAGTGAAACATGTTCTACACAAATCTCTCTGCATCCAATCTATGCCGACTTTACTTACTGTAACTAACACACACACACACACACACACACACACACACACACACACACACACACACACACACACACACACACACACACACACACACACACACACACACACACACACACACACACACACACAAAATACTAAGGAGGTATACAAGCACCATCTAGTGCTTTATTCTAGAAATTGATCTGCAGAATGTCAGCAATGTGTTGAACAATCCCAAGTCTGCTGAGAACAGACTCTGTCTTAAAGCGACAAACCTATATATAGGTTTATTTATTTATATATATATATATATATATATATATATATATATATATATATATATATATATATATATATATATATATATATATATGAATAAATAAAAAAGCATAATCATGCAAAAATGAGGGGATAGCGTGATAAAGTTATTAACTTAGTTCCATCGTTGTTTCTGATGTTTATAGGCGGACACAGACATTCTTACATCTGACATTGAGAGAAAATGTAAGCTTCTCACATCTTCACGTTGACGAATCTCGCCTGCTGGAATCCCTTATTGAAAGAACAACGCTGACTCTCAGTGACAGTGAAGGTTGTTCCTCCTCACCAGTCTGATATTCATGAACGGAAACTGGCCGCAGACGCAGCCCTGTAGCAGCCTGCCAACCGCGGCGGATTTTTGCCAAAAATTGACCGTGTAATATGACTTGTGCCTACAAATTCGCTTGAGCCGCATGATAAACAAATTGTGACAAGTGTAATTCAGCTGTTTGACAATAGGCGTGCGACCCACGCGAACAACATGGATTTCACAAACAAACGAGCTTCAGGCCCGATGGAGCCTGATAGCAATTACTTGGCCAACATATGGGGTAGACCCACTTGGTAGTACCCGGCTGTCCGCCGTCATATTAGCTGTACTGCTTGAAACCAGCCAAGAGTAACACAAGTTTCATGAGGTTTGCAGGCTCGAGCAGAGAGATTGGGTCATTGTTATTTTCCTAAGCAACGGCACTGCTGCTAGAAACTGACAAGGTGATGGTGCAGATTTAGTTTGTATGCGTAGCGGGCCGAAAGTCCGTGGATTTCTCCAGATTTGCCACATTTTAACACCAAACTGTCTTCTGAATGAATTTTGCTTCACACTGTTATGTCATTGTTAAATTGTATTAATCCTTTTTTTTTTCTTGCTTTGGAGTTACCTTGTCTGCAGCACCAGCCCTTCTTCCTGGTTTGGCCCAAAAAGGAGGCCGAGGGTGGAGCCTGAAGAAATACAGAGGCCCAACAAATGGACTAGACCAACTGCTGCGCATGGGGGGGGGGGGAGGTTTTTCCTCTTGTTCAGGTCAGTTAGTTGAGTTAATGTTTTGAGTTGTTAGCCTTTTTTTCTTGAGCAGAGTTCTGGTTGGTTGATCTCTATTATGGGTCCGGATTTGTATTTAATTTGCTTAATTTAAAAAAAATATAAAAATCTCTGATGCATTATCTGGGCCCTGCAGCCTCAGTGGGCCTCCTTCCCATTTTAATGCATCCGATGTCACACACCTTGAAAAACAACTGAATCAACAGCTGAACACATGCGTCCGCAGTCCGTTATTAGGTTGGTCAGCGATGAGGCGTTTATAATGCATTCGAGAAAGTCTGCCCGAAGCGATATTCCCAGCATAATTCCGCCCTGTTCTTCAGGACTTACTGTAATTACCGTGTGAACCTTTCACCGCAAGGCCTTACAGCGTTATACATCATCATTTTTGTCACAGCTTGTAGGTTTTCATTATCCTCTGGCCACAAGACAAATGGTCTAAAGCCATCTTACTCTGGCTCCTACACCGAGAGAGGATTACTGTTCTTGTACGATTGTACCAGACTTGACTGGAATCCTGTTTTATTTGCATAATTAAAGTGAATAAGGTTCAAACAAGTACTTTGGCAAGCAACACAGCATTATTTAAAGACACAATCTGTGCAGATTGTACACAAAAAAGGAAGCTCCAGTATTACAATTGAAAAGAGAGGGTTGGGATTAGCTCCAGCACAAAGATATGCAGAGAAATCAAGTGGCAACCCACTGTGATGTCACCCAGTGGTTTGTGACCTTCCATTTTGAAGCGTCAAGTTTGGCATTTTGGGCATTGCCATCTTGGTTTGTTGAAACCAGAAGTAACCATATTTGGAGGAGCGGGGCCTTGACTTAGAGCTCGCCCATTGCACATGCACCTACATCTGTGCTCGCACCCATTGGCTGGTACTAGGTGTCAATCACACAGTATCCATGTCCCATTGTTTATCATTGAGATAATAAACTCCTCGGGTAATGTTTACTGACATTATGAATGAAATGAGAAGTAGCGTCATAGACTTCTTTAGATGTGGACCACTGGAGTCTCCCCCTGCTGGTCATTTGAGAGAACACAGTTTTCATGCACTTCTGTGTTGGCTTTACTTTCCAGACGTCTATATATCCATGTTTATATTCAGTGCATGAGAGAAATATTTATTTGTGCGTTTTAAAAGCCTTTTTTTTAATAGATTAAAAAATATTCTTTTTATAAATTGTTCAACATCTTTAAAGAAAATAACAATGTTTTTTTTTTATCACTAAATCCTCATCTATGGAAAAAAATTGCCACCAGGATTGACAAACATTATCATTATATATATTCATTTTAAAGTATTTATTTTCTGTTTTGTTTCGGACTAAACAGAACCGCCACATTGTCCCTCGACGATACAAAGTATTTGACTTTTTTGGGAGGCGCCCTCGAGCGAACTGCGGCCAAAAAAAAAAAACAACCCTGCGCGGCACCCGTAGCCCGCTGACGTCACCGACAAACATGGCGGCTCGCTCCGATGAATGAGCCGAACGCAACAACAAGAACAACTGTGCACATTGGCGTCGTTTGTGCCTTAAATAAGCGAAACGTTTAGATTATTGAACCGTGTGTGTCTGAGCCCATGACACACGCTGCCGCTTCCCCAGCGGCCGGCTCCTCTTCCTCCTCCTCCTCCTCCTCCTCCTCGGTCTTCACCGAACTGTGGAGGAGCGTCTCGAAACTCCATCACAGCAAAGCACCAGACGGGGACACGGGACGGCAGATGCCTGGTACAGCAGCAGCAGCAGCAGCAGCAGCAGCAACAACAACAACAACAACAACAACAACAACACCGCCGCCCGGTCGTCAAGGTGAGAGGCTGCGGCTTCGCCACCGCAACCTGGAGCAACGAACACAAACAAAGAAACAAGAGTCAACACAGGAAGTCAACAAACGCCACGAGTAGAGCCCGACCGATATGGGTGTGTGGGGGCTGATGCCGATATCGATATTGGGGAGCACGAGATTCCCGATACTGATACATCGGCTATTATATATATTATATACATATATATTTATATTATATATATAGCTGCACGGTGCCTCACAGCAAGAAGGTTCTGGGTTCAAACCAACCAGGGCCTTTCTGTGTGGAGTTTGCATGTTCTCCCTGTGTATGCGTGGGTTCTCTCCGGGTTCTCCGGCTTCTTCCCACAGTCCAAAGACATGCAGAGTGGGGTTAGGTTCATTGAGACTCTAAATTGACCGTAGGTGTGAATGTGAGAGTGAATGGTTGTTTGTCTCTGTATGTGGCCCTGCGATAGGCTGGCAACCCGTCCAGGGTGAACCCCGCCTCTCGCCCAATGTCAGCTGGGATTGGCTCCAGCCCCCCCCCCCCCCCCCCCCCCCCTTATCCCTACCGCTTTATCCCTTAAATGGATAATGATATATAAAAGATGAATAACTAAATAAAAAGAAAAAAACACACAAACACAACCAAATATATAGAACTTGAATTAAGAAAATTAATTTTACGTAAAATGTAAACATAAACGCACCTTTTAGAGCCCGACCCATATCTATTTTTTGGGGGATGATGCCGATATCGATACTGATACATCGGCCGATATATGGGCTATATATATTTCAAAATCTGTCAATGGGATTGAGGCTTGATATTTTAGTTTAACCATGAACTTTATTATAAATAACTAAATAAAAAGGGGAAAAAACACAAACACAACCAAATATATAGAACTTAAATTAATAAAAAATAAACATAATTAGTTTTACGTACAATGTAAACATAAATGCACATTTTAGAGCCCGACCAATGTATCGGTCGAGCTCTAAACATATCGGCCGATACCGATATGTCTGGGGAAGGCTGATATCGGCCGATATTATTATAAACTGGTGCTGTGGCACAAAAGGATGACTTTTTTTTATGGGATTCAATTTTGCCTGGCAGTTTTATAAATCCATGAAACATAAGGAGCGCACATACTGAAGGCTATATGCTAGTATAATAACGTGAAATGTTCAGTTTAATGCATGCAAATAACTGACTGGGGATATATGAATATTAGTGTCTGTGTGTGTGTGTGTTCGACTCAGATTTGCAGAGTCCGAACCGCAGAGGCTGCAGCCGGTACAGTGGTCTGAACAATGGGGATTCTCCGGGCGACGTGGAAGTGTCGCAAGACATTTTCTGGGACCCCACATCTCCCACTCAAGCCAACACAGGTAAACATTTCTGATCACTCGACTCCAGCTTTCACGTAGTTATCGATCCAGTCAGTCTGTCACAGCTGAGTGACAACTTGGGGATAGTAGGAAATGATAAAACAAGGTTCTACTATGAATTTGAATGAAAACGAAGAAAGTAATTTAGGATTATCATTTGCAATGTGCTTTGTTTTTTTGTGGTGGTAGAAGTAAAGCAAGTATTGAACATGAACATATTTGTTTTCAGGCTCGGGGCACAGGAACACCAGAGTCGTGGAAATATCAGACATCGTCAACCGTATTGCTCCGAAGGTCATTTATTGCTCCTTCAGCATTTTACTTTACCGTTCATGTAAATTTTGTTGTAACAGTTCACAATGGATCATTTTTCTGCCCTTGTGTGTTTATGCAGGATGTAAAACCGAAAGGGACCGACTCCCCTCTGCTGCAGTGGATCGGCGACAGCGCTGTCCCTTGCACTCCAGGGTTTCCGGCGCAGAGAGTCAGGAAGAGGTCATCTCGGTGTGTTATCAATATATTGTCCCAGATCCCCCTGGATTATGGATTTGTAGTTTAATTTCCTGCATTTGGTGCATTTTTTACCCGTAGTTTTCCTTTCTTCTTCTTTTGTTTTGCAAATCATTTGACTTTCTCTTTTCTTCCTCTCCACAGGCAGAGCAGTGTAGAGGACCTCATGAAACTGGCCCGGCAGTTCGACAAGAACATGCAGCAGGACAAAGAGATTTCAGAGCGACTCAACACTGTCAGCAGCGACCCCGAGGAATGTGGGAACGCGTCCATAACGAAGCCAGCGGAGACGTCGTTCCGTTGCGGCACGAGGGACCCGAAGGATCAGGCGGAGGCCGAGCTGCACGCTCTGTTCGACTGCTCCACTCAGAAAGTAAGCGGCCCGCTGAGCCAGGGCTCCGCGGCATCAGCCTGCTCGCAGAGAACGAAAGAGCAGCCTGCGTCCTCGACCCCAGCTGAGCCGCGACAATCTCAAAAGCTCGCGTCCGCCTCAGCTGCTCGTCCTGCTGAAGAAGAAATGGGAACTTGCGGTGCGAATGACTGTGACGACTTTGACGACGACTGGGAGAACGATGACCTAGTCAATGACTATTTCGTGCTGGCAATGTCCCAGAATCCTGACCAGCAGCAAGACACCAGCCCTAAAGCCACTTTGCAGTCTGAAACAAAGACAAATACTACTAATATGACTTCTGTTTGCAAACCTACTGCAAATACGAACGATGCACAACCGCCTGCGAACGTGCACTCCAAGCCAAGCTGCAGCCTGCTCCAGGAACTGTGTCCCAAACCAAAGACGACCAACCGAAGCACTTTCAAGTTACAGTCCAACCCTCACTTCCGGCCGCAGACTGCCGCGAAAGAAGTTTCCAGGTCCAGCTGTACAGTTGCGCAAGCTAAATCGCAGACGCCTGACCAGAAGTCTGTTACAACAAAGACACCGGCGACTCCTCAGCCTGACAAGGTCGCCGATAATCCGCCGGGGGCTCGTGTGGCCGCAGCAGACTCCGCCAAAGACATCGCGGACAGCTTGTGGGACGACGGGGACGACGACGCGCTGCTCTACCAGGTGTGCGACAGCGTGGAGAGGATCTCCAACAGTCAGCCACAGCTAGTGGCAAGCCGCCAAGAACAAGAAGACATTGCAGTCGACAGACAGCGGAAAGCCACCGCGCCCCTGCCAATCGACAGGGCGGGGTCCGCGAGCGCTGGCACCGGCGCCAACAGGCAGTCGCCGCGCGCTTTCGTCCGTTCTAACTCATTACCGGGGACTAGCTGCGCAACCGTGAACCTCCAGGGGTGGAACGTTCCCATGAGAGGCGCCAACAACAAGTCACGGATGTCTCAGAGCCTCCCCGGGAGCCGCGTGAGTCCGGGCACGTTCGGCCTCCAGAGGAATCCCTCTGGAACTTTCCAGGCCGGGAACGCCGATGTGGACATGAAGCCGCACACGGTGATTTCCCATCACGCAGCCTTCAAGAGAAACGTGTCCGACTCCGCAGCTACAAGCAGCAAAGGTAAGCAGTCTGAATTTTGATATTTGAACTGTATTTTAGTTGGATGTTCTATAATGATGTATCAAATTTGGCTTTCAGTGATTTTGCCCTTTTTGATTTAAGGCTATTCTGGTCGCACTTCCTGTATTCCATCTTTTTCCATCTCAGCGTTTTTCGCTGTACGACTGGATGCCAAAGTGTAAAGTCACGTAAAACAGATGTCGCATGATGGTCTTTTAATCAATGGCAGTTGACTGTGCATGTGCTCTCGAACAGTTCTCTCCCCCCGAAAGCCAGTAAACATGGTGGCATGGCTTTGATTTGTGATGCTGTCGAGTCCAAACCTCACGAAGCTCCATTGCCAGTGAACTGCAGACTCTTTTTTTTTTCTTTTTTCTTTTCCTCCTGGATATGGAGGGAATAGGGGGGAATTTGTACTTTCAAATGAGGTTCACTGTGGGTACCCACTGGTCCTTGTTATAGTAGCAACATTTGTGTGTCGACAAATTAAAATTCACTTGCTCACAATTATAACAGCAAAACACATGGTCTGATTCAGGGCAGATTTCCCTTTCTGCCCCTTTTTCAGGTCTCTGCGAGTGGTTTCTCAGCCTTTCCCTTCGGAAAACGTATTGAGTGTTGACATTTTATTTTTTCTCTCTCTCTTTCCTTCCTCCCTCTCCAGTTTTTGTCACGAGCCAGATGACAGGAAAGTGCTCCGCGGCCGAGATCCAGAGGAAGAAGCAGGAGGCCTTGGCGAGGAGGCGGCTGCGAATGCACAACGCCCCGAAACCGTAGAGGACCTCTTATCGTACAGCATTATCGTACTGCAATGAACCTTGACACAACTCGATCAGTGTTAATAGTTTACTGCTAGATCACCGGCGATCACCGGGTGATTCGCTCGCACAGAAAAGACCTTGTTGCCTATTAAGGACCCGTTTCTGCTGGATGTAGAAACATGTGATTTAACGCACCTTCTCAGATCACAGTGCATTTTTTTACACTAGAAAGAGATTAATAATCCTGAGCCTTTTACGTTTTGCAAGAGAGTTTACATCCGCTGAGTGTGAAATAATTCCAAACGCTAAAGACTAGAACTGATCACGTGCTGTATTTGTTGTTTTCCAACATTGTCATTTCAAGCTGTCCGCACACATTTCGGAGAGAAAATGCCTTTTGCTGGTTTTTCTCTTTTTGTTTATACGTGAATATTTCCCAGTTTTAATTCTCTGATGAACGACTGACGAGACGTGAAAACACAGTGTGTGTTGTTGATGTCCACAGTTTACAGTGAACCCTGGCTAACTGCTGCTGTTTGTGTTTGATAAAACTTGACTATGTGCCTTAAACATTTACTGACGGAGGCTTAAAATATTTGGCCATTTCCATAATTTTTGTAATCAAAAGTATTGCGTTACAAGAAAAACAGTGTCGTAACACAATCTGAAACTTTTCTTTGAGCCCAAACTACAAGTTTAATCGATGAGAAAGTACAGTGTCTTATATATGAGAAAATGAGCATGTTGTGATTCAGGTGATTTTTGTTTTGAAATATCTCTGTTTTGTTTTCCTCTACATTTTTTATGTGCGTGTCACGTGTCTTTTATCCGTCAGAGCCAGTCAGTGTTATACTGTAGAAATACAGTGTCATGGCCCCTCCCCCCTCTGTTGGAACAGATCATTGTAATAGCCGTGCTATGAACCTTTTCAGAAATTGTTGATCCAACGACAATAAAATAAAAACGACAGCCATGGAACCGTTTGTGCTTTCATACTCACACATGGATGAGACTGAAATGAGGAAGCTGCGAACTTAGATGTATCGATCAGGTGCGTTTTGAGATTAGACCTGTGGTGAGATGTGATCCAGGTTAAAAATGTTGTTCACCTTTTAATTTCTTTAAACCCCTTAAAACACACCGCAGGATGGCGAGACACATTTTCATTGAGATAGTAATATGTTGTATTAACTCACGCTACACGCCGCGCACATGCACAATTGAGCGGCTACGACATGTTTAATAAAACGTATTCAACGAGACGCCTGCGGCCCTCGGCAATCTTGACAAAGAGAGACTTCTGGTGAAGTAAGTAAGAGAAGAAGAAAAACGTGGCGGGCAGATGGCTCCAAATTCGGAGATTCTCTTTGGCTGCGAAGATCAGTTTTATACCACAGGACTGCGGTCATAGCCACAACCCATACGAAATACGTGCGCAGAAACATTCAAACAAGCTCGCTACAGTTTAAAAATCGGATCTCTTGATGGGCGGCCACGTTGGGAAATCGGACCGTGGAACAGCTCAGGCCGCGGGGCCGAGCCAACCCAAATTTCATGACGAGCCAGGAATCCGGCGGATCGTTGGAGAAACCCAACTGTCGACTGTTCCGTCGGCACGTCGGGAGACGGAGTGATCTGGCAGAAATTCTTGGCGCTCCTGTGTGTCAGGCGTGCGTAACTCTGAAAAGCTCCATACGGAGCCACAGTCGACAGCTTTACATCTGTTTTCATGGGGCGAGTGGTAACCCCGCCCCCCCCCCTCTCTAAAGTGGACCTTCGAAATTGGAGGATGGCCCCCTTTAACAGACACAAGGTGCCCCTCTGCGGCATAATGAGCTTTACTTTAGTGTCAAACAGCTGGTCGGGATTCTTGAGCCGCACACAGACTCGCCAGTCGCTGGCATCCACTCCGCGAGACCTCTTGCGTATTTCGGGACCGTCGACAGGTCCGAGCAGATACGACGGGGCCACTTCGCACACAGCCCAATCTGTTTTCAACAAGTCCAGCCGCCTGAGAGAGGAGGACCACTGTGAGCGCGCGAATAGCGCATTATTTGTTATGAGACGGGAGGGATTATTTTAATAATGAGGGGGGGGGCTAATTTGTCCTCTGGCCCCTTCATCGCTCCGCTCACCTGCTGCACTGCGCGCTGAGGACAATATTCGCCTTTGTAATCCCGAGAGAATCCCTCAGTGTTCCTCCCTCAAGCCCGTCCCCGGCCATTACATGCCTGTGGAAGTTTCCCAGGTGTGTGTGGGACGGGCCGTCCACAGGTGTGTATTTCAGTATTCATCCCACTCCGAGCACATAACAGCCCCCCCCCCGCCTGTGACTGTAAATCAGATGGCAGGGCAATTTGGCAACAGCATAAAGGGCCCCTGGCTTTTATGACTATGATTATGGTTATGATGATGACTAGTATTTATTTCAACTATCTGATGAAACCCCTGGCTAAAGCAAACAGGTGTCGAGGCAGGTACAATATCGCGCTCGCTGAAGGATCCCTGTAATGTCGCGAAACATCGTCCGGCCAAACAGGAGAATGGGCCGTTTCAGCGGGCCCGCTCCTCGCGCCGTGCACGGAGCCATCTCTGATTATTGGACCGGAGTGCAGCGCCCCCACAACGCACCTCTTTGTGGAGAGAGGGAATGATTTATGGCTGTGAGTCCGGCATAAGGCAGTAATTGCCGCGCTGACGATTATGTTACCATGGCACCTGTTTAAACTGTCCGTTCTGATGTGAATGTTTTCATTTTTCGGAAAAGGGGCGAATTTGCAGCCTGAACCTGATGTGCAGAGACGTTAATTGACGCTGGGAAAAGGGGTCCTGCGATGGTGTGGTAACAATTTAGAGGTGAGGGGGCGGGGGAGGGTGTATGATGGACAGATTTGTGTTGTGTCATCTGATATATCGGAGGGGGGGAAGTTGGTCCAAAAAAAAAGCAACCTGGAATATAACTTCACACTCGGCAAAGTAGGACGAATACTCGAATGTGTCCCGACGACATTTTGTTGAAAAGACACGTTGCTGATCATTTGGAAATTTTGAATCTGTAAAGTAAAATACATGTTACTCTTCATGTACACATTAATGATGATTAGGGGACGGCGTGCTCGCAGCGTAAAAGCTTAGAGTCCGACCTTTGACCTCCCCCCTATAGCTGTTTAAGCGAAAAGAGGATTTCTCCGTCACGGATACAACAGTAT
The DNA here is from genome assembly GCF_022379125.1 of Scophthalmus maximus. Classification (NCBI taxonomy): domain Eukaryota; kingdom Metazoa; phylum Chordata; class Actinopteri; order Pleuronectiformes; family Scophthalmidae; genus Scophthalmus; species Scophthalmus maximus. Next base: position 4,606,454 of record NC_061524.1, on the reverse strand, counting down.
CTTTGTCAGAAAAGCCCTGTTGTGTCACAGGTCCATGAGAAAAGGCCCTGCACTGATGAAGGACATGAAAAAACAACTCTTGGATGGATACACTTCTCCTCTGGGTGGGAAATTAATTATGGTCCCCATCTCTCTTTTCAAAAAAATAGAAAAAAAAGCTGTGAAGGTGCCCTTTGGTAAGACAATTAGACTGCTGTTTTTAATTGGGACAAGGGTCCATCAAAGATCTAAAGATATTCTCAGGAATAGGTTTGAATATTGTCCGTGTTGGTGGTCCCCACATGCCGCAAATGGTTCGAGTCAAACAAATAAAACGAAGCTGATTATGGCTGTGTGAGAAAAAGTCGAATTTTCACAACAGTGAGATGATTTATTCTTAGTTTTTCTCCTTTTCTCCAGGAGGGAGGTTAGGGGTCATTAATGACTATCCCAAACTAATTAGGGCAAAGCGAAAGTGGACAATATCGCTCTCTCTGACAGCTCCGGGTTTGACTCGTGACGAACGACGAGAAGGCCGCTTCAGGAAAAAGCCAAACCCCCGTTTGACGAAATAGCCAGAGGCGAGGGAGAGGCACTGTGAAAAGCAAGCTGTTCACATTCCTAAAAGTCCTGTGAATTGAGCAATCTAGAAGGCGACGATGCTGTTATAGCAAACTGGACGACTACAACCCCCTCCCCCCCCCTCTTCTTTCTGCACTTATCTCCGTATGGGGTTGAAGTGGCGGAAGTGAGAAAATGAGACCTGAAGGCGAACCAGCGAGCGCCGGACTACCGACACATTTCGCGGCCGATTAGTGCGAGCCAAAAACCTCTTCCCGAGGACTTCTCCACGGTTTCCGGCAACATACTCCCGAGAACAGCGAGCGTAAATTAAACTTCTTTTTTAAGAAATGTGAGCCTCCTTAAGCCAAGTGCAGAGCCAGCCACCGGAGATAGCATCTCTAATCACTTTCCCATGCTGTGAGGCCGCGCTGCAGAAGGGCTGAAACACTGTTTTCATAGCTTGCAGATTACCTCCCAGTCAGCGTATGACTAATACATATCACACATATATCAGACTTTTTTTTTTTCCTTTCTCCCCCCCCAACTCTTTTTTTAGTCTCTTTTCTTTCCCCTGTTTGTGTATTTGTGTCCCTGTCCACGTCTGTCTGCGTCTCACACACACACACACACACACACACACACACACACACACACACACACACACACACACACACACACACACACACACACACACCCACGAGAAGAGGAGGAGGAGGAGGTGTGCAGCAGCTCTGTGGCAGCGGCCTGTCAGCAGCCTAAATGACCTGTGAAGAGTTTCACGGTGCGTGTCATTAGGCAGCTTTAGATTTGTTTCAACAGTGCTTTACCTGAGGGCTCCATTCATGGGCCCCCAGGTGTGACGGCCCTCGCCACTCGGAACAGGGGGGTGGGGGGTTGGGGGGGGGGAGGGGGGCAGTGCTGAAGTGTAGGGTTCAGGGCGTTGTCATTTGTCTGTTGTCTCTGAATGTCTCTGTCGCATCGTACTCTCTCGTACTTTGCCTTTTACTCTGGAACCCCTTCATCTTCTTCGCTTTCAGTGTGAAAACAGCGGATCTCTTTCGCTCGGCCTGCAAACCTTGTATATATATTCGTGTCGCTCAGATCGGTCGACTTGTCTCAGTATTTCAGCCATTGGTCAAAACCCATTTTCGAGGGAAAAGAAGTCACGTCAGGGTTCAAAGTTTTCCAGACGTAACACCTGATAATCGAACGAGGAGACGTCCACCAAAGTCTTGTTGTTACAACGTGAATCATTGCTTGGGGACGGAAGGAGTACCGGGGAGAAAAAGAGAACAGGCTCATCTCAGTGAAGGATTTATCGTCCCGCTGAAAGCTCTGCAATCCACTTTCTTATGAATTCCATTTGTTCTCGTACAGTCGTTCAAGTCTGGATGATCACTGTGTCGCGCTTTTTCTTCTTCCTCTTCCTCTTTCGAATCTTCTCCGTCCACATCGATGAGCTGGCATCGCCGCGCTCCCCCCCCCCCGAGGCAAAGCCGATAAGCATCTGCAGATTCACACCGTGTTCTGGGAAGCACGACGCTCGCGCACGCGGCCAACAAATATCCCCGTTGCCACATTCCTCCGGCCCATATCTGCCAACGCCTTTGCGCTACAATGGCTTTGGTCCCCCCCTTTTTTTTTTCTCCCAGCCCGTAATAGTCAGCGTGGGCTGTAATGGTGTGTTGACAGGTTTAGGCTGAGGTAATTTTGTTGCCGGGCTTCACAGTGAGGTGCCAAATCTTCCCCTGAGGAAAAGAAAAAAAAAGGGGAGCAGCAGATGCAGGGAAGCTACGGCGATGATCTTACTGATACACCCACTTTTGTTATTGGCTGGGTGTTGTCCTCGCGTCTTCCAGGGGCTAACCTGCTCCTTTTCGTGCAGGGCCAGAGACCGGATGTGCGAGCGGTGGGCTAAGCGTGCTACGACGTGAGGGGAGTTTGTGACGCTCTCGGGGGTGAAATGGCTTCCCGCTGAGCAGAGACCGAGTTCATCATTTGAAGCGGGACTGCATAAAGCGAGGCCGGCTGAGTGGAAGTCCAGCTGTCGGACTGACGCACGCACGCACGCACGCACGCACGCACACCGATGCAAAACTCACCATGGAAAATGCAAGGGCAAGGAAGACAGTTGAGGCCAAGGGGGGGGTTCCCTGAGCAACCACACACACACACACACACACACACACACACACACACACACACACACACACACACGGGACACACGAGCACCTGTCAGCTGACCACCTCCTCTTGGGTGCAGGTGCCAGGGTTGCCCAGTGCTCCAAAGTCACACAGGTGTGCGCGCACTTGTTTCCGTCGGGACCTTTTCCGCGGTGTCGCGCCTCTGGGTCCTGTGCCCCGTCCCCGGCGCGCTCGCGGATGATGAGCAGCTACACGGTCAAGCTCTGTGTGCGATTAGATCATCTGGCTCCCATTTATGACTGGGAACGATCTGAGAGAGAGAGAGAGAGAGAGAGAGAGAGAGAGAGAGAGAGAGGTCGCGTTGCACAGTATTTAGAATCTGATTGTGTTTCTTCTATTTGAAAAGAGGTTGGGGTTTTTTTCGCAGACCAATATAAACTTTGGAATGCTACGCTTGACATGAATATAGAAAATGAAATGTGACGTTAAAGATTTCTTGAAGTCATTTTCTCCTTGCGGATACCGGAGCACACTCCGACGCAAACCCCCCCCCCCCGTTTCGGAGCCTCAGGTTGGTCCAGGCCCAGCGCTCGGTGGCGTCTGCTCATCGTCATCGTAATTTTTTCCAGTTTCCTGGCGTTGATGGAGTGTGACAGACAGAAGAGGTGTAAAGAGGCACACACGGACAGATGATCAACAGCTCCCGCTCACGCAGTAATAAGACCATAATTCTTTGTTATGTTCTCACTAATATACACCCTCCTTCTATCGCACGCTCGCAAGCACACTGGATGCCAAAGTGGGAGGCAGGAAGGAGGCGAACGCCGGCGCGGAGCGGAGCGATGCTCGCAGCGCTAGTCTTCCCCTGGAAGGCAAATTGGGAGTCCCCAGTCAAATTACTGGAGCTGCCTCACGAATGCAAATATGTGTTATCGAATCAACAAAGCAACTAAAGATGCAAATCGAGAGATCCGCGCTGCTCGTTTGGCATCTGCTGGGAGGAGGAAGGAAATGAAACATTTCCATCAAGACTTTTTCGCGCCGAGAGCGAGACGCAGACTTGCGCGTTTGTTTGAAGATTTTGGATTTTTTCTTCTGCTTTTAGAGAGAGTCTTCACAAGGAGCCGGGTCCCTCCTGGCGGCGGCGCGGGAATTCAACTCCGCGTTTTGTCACATTTTGTCGGGGTTCAAGCGCGTCGCCAGGTTTCGCGGCGTGTGTGTGTGTGTGTGTGTGTGTGTGTGTGTGTGTGTGTGTGTGAAGAGACGAAGGAAACATGGGGGAGACATCTGAGCCAGAATGGAGAGTTCATCCCTGCGGCTAATATTCACTCTGCCCCAGAATGGAGGTGGTTGGTAATAAATGTCCTGGGTGGGTTTCGCCTCAGACTTTTAAATGTGTCTGCTGTTGCCGGAAATTAACCGTCTCCTTGCAAAACACATTATGTGTGTGTGTGTGTGTGCGTGTGTGTGTGAACAGTTCCCTTTTTAAAGAGCGATGCTTGATTTACAAACAATTGCACTCAACGAGGGGCGAAGGTGAAATACAAATATGGTAATGCAACACTTCAGGACCTCAAAATGAAATTCTCGAGTTCTTTAATTTTGACAGGAAAGGTGTCAGGGGGTTATTTATTCTTTTCCTTTTTCTTTTTTTTTGCACCGTGTGCGTGGTGATGGGGAAGCTACAATAGAGCAAACACAAGTCTTGAATCATATTTGGCCCCCGGATCATTTGCAGACCCATAAAGCTTTATTACAAGATTGTTATTGTGGTTTCAGAGTGATAATCAATGAGATGCGCGTTCGCTTTTATCTCTGTTCTGGCCACATCTTTGCGCCATTAATATCCACGAATTGGATCTTTTGTATGCTGCATGAGCGTCTACTGATAGAGAATAACATGAGAGAATTAGAACTATTCCTTCCACAGACAAAGGGAGGATGCAAAAGGCAGACGAGGATACATGGATGATATCAGTGAGTGCATCACAAAGTCTGTGTGTGTTTTTGTTCATCGTCACATTTTTTTTTTTGGTGACCTGTGTACGATGAGGCCCGGCCCTTTGTCGTTCCGGACGCATCACTTCCCCAGTGTTGGTTTTGCGTGTCGGTGGTGTCGAGAACACGCTTGTCCCGTGTCACACATGCCACCTTGACATACAAGACCTGTTTACATGCTACTAACCCCCCACCGCCCCCCCAAGAACGCCCACACACACACACCACACAACCCACGCTAAAGGTTACCGCGCCAGGATTTTAATCTACATGTGAAATGCGGCTCTCCTACGCCTCTTCTTGTGTCTAGTCAGCAATCTGGCTATTGCCCTGTGATTCACAGAGCCCCACTTTATTGATTGAGTGGGTTTTAGTCTGGAACACACACACACACACACACACACTGGAAAACATCCATCCATCCATCCATCCACGTACACACACACACACACACACACACACACATTGCAAATGGAGGGAGGGAGAGGGATGGGGGTGTCAGGCTTAGCGTGATGGGCGAACATCAATCATTGCCTGTCAGCCTCGCCTCCCTCTCTGCCCGCCGCCGACCCCTCCTCGCCGCCCAGCCCACACCCCTCCGCCTCCCCTCACTGTTCTTCTGCCTCACGGGTCGGCCCCTTTGTTTTGAACGGCGCGCGGAGAATGCCGTCCGACCGCATGGACAGGACGCGGGGCTGCTCGCGGGTGTTGTTCGTTCCCAGCTGCCAACTAAGGTCTCCCGTCGTCTACTCTACTCTCTCTCTCTCTCTCTCTCTCTCGCGCGCGTACCTCCGGGTCATGACGAGCGCCGTGCGTTTGAGTAGGGCTTTTTTTTTTTACACGTGATAGGCATTAGATGCCCGTTGACCGCCGCGTGTGAGCCTGCAAGAGTGACTTCAATTAGGCGTGTGGATGCGTAGAAGTGATGCGTATCGTTTGCGGTGTTCATAAAGACTTTTATCCTTTTCTTCTGCAAAAATCGACACGTCTTATCGAGTCATTAAGTGGGAAATGCACCGAGCTTTCATATGGGTGTTTCCATACAGGCCTGGCAGGGAGCACCGTTGCGCGCGTCTTACAAGTTCTATAAAGGCTTTTGTGGCTCCAGAGGGGGATGCCTCGAGGGGCCGTCACGTCAGGTGGCCTTGGTCGGGGCTGAAGACGACAATGTGGTGTGAGAAAGTTAGCAGCTCCAGGCCACTTCAGTCGCTCCTGGCATAGCGCATGCGAGTGTCGGCTGCCGAGTTGCATCGTGGGCAATGTAGGCACCACGTTTTTCGTAAGGTAGAAGAATGGATGGAATGAGAAAGATAATATTGCAGGACCTGCTGCACTGATCTATATCCTTCTTTAAAACCTGACAAACTGTAAGTGCACGTTTAAATTGGTTTAGTGCTTCTTCTTTTTAAATGATCCATTACTGAGCATTGAATATTTTCCTTAAAAAAAAAAGCCAGTGCAGTGAGATAAGGATCAGCGATTCGCCTCACTTCTCCTCACGCAATTGAAGGTCACCGCACTCGTCATTTATGGTCCAACAATAGATGAAGTCACATGACGAGTTGGAGCTTTTCGTTTGCAGCGTTGCAGTGTTGAAACCTATACAGTATTAGAAAATGTACACTATGCGTATCTGCGGTCCGCCCATCCCTGCGTCCGTCTGTGCGCTTCGCGTTCAACCTTTCTGAGAAAAGCCGAGGATGAGGAGACATCCGGAGCTAATAGACTTTCCGAAGGACTTGAGCTCTGAATATGACGATTTATGAATCGGCCCGGGACAAGTGCTGCGTCTGTTTGTCGGGGAAACATATATTTCTTCTATTCCCCCTTTTTTTTGGTGGGGGGGGAATGGATTTTGGCCCTCCACCAATCGCTGGGAATGAGTGCTCTCTTCATGTCGTGCCAAAAACTACAGAATGATTCTCTTTCTCTGTCGGTCGCTCCGACTCTATTTGTTATTATGCTTTGTGTTGTGCAGAGAGAAAGCCCCAGTGTGTCTTATTTGTAATGGGTGCCAGGGGCTGGGGGAGATGTGTTTTCAATTACCACTTGGTAGAATGACTGATGGTAAGACAATCAAGCACAGATCTTCAGCTCAGTGTGTGTGTGTGTGTGTGCGCGCGCGCGTTCATCCATGTGTGACCATGTTTGTATGCGTGCAAGCCTGCGTGCGCAAACTTTGTGCACGTTTGTGCGTGCATGCCTGCATCTGTGTTTTTATGCGATTTGTGCTGCGAGTTTTCCCATATTCCGCTCTCGTTCATGTTTGCTGCCACCGCCGTTACAGAACTAATTCAGCGCACAAAACAAGCATGTGATTTCTTTTTTTTGTCCCCCCTGCCGACACACAAAGCAACAAAGACTCATTCTTCGAATTAACACTTTCATCTATTACGTCCCCGTCCCCCCCCCAAAAAAATGTATACAAATCTCGTGTGATTCATGCAAATATTTTTCCCGGCTGTCGTTTTTTTTTTTTGGGTGCCAAAATCCTCAAAACCAAATTCAGACGGAGAGCCGGCGAAGAATGCTGAACGGAAACCAAAACAAATCTGCTGTCACGAGGAATTACAGGGAAGCGTTGGTGGTCTAATACTGAGGATTTGTCCTCGCAGAGAACCGAACTGGATCGACGCACGATTCCACATCTTGCCTTGATAATCTCACTTTGCACTGAGCGGCGTCGACTTGAAATTTGCTGAACCGTTTCATCCGGATGAGAAGAAAAGATTCCACTATACTACTAACATCCACGGTGACTTCGGTGATCGCAGGACGGGGGTCCCCTGAGGTTTTCCACACAATAGTCCAAGCATATTTTCTTATCAGACCTCTACATGTGCCTCGTTTATGGCTGTGAAACCGTGTGTTATCGCCCCCCGGCGCCTGTTTTTACCGCGGCGTTCCGGAGCCCTGGAGTCTGCTGCCTGAGCGAAAAAACCCGTCCGGGACACAGATGGAGCCTAATGAATGTTTAATCACAGGTGACCGCAGTTCACAGCGCAACCAGTCACAACTCCAAGGTGTGTGATATACAGTACGAATAGCAAATATCTTTTGTAGTTTCATGCTGGGCTGTTTGTTTGTGTTTTTTTACGCGTAAACCTGTAAGAGAATTACTTTGCTGAAGCAGAATTGTGGCACTGCCGATATATTTCTGCAGGCGACTTCCAATGAGACTTCGTCTAAAATGCGTCACACAAACCAAATGGAGAGCGGAAACACTTTGGCCTCTGCTGTCAACACGCAGACACACATTCGACACAAAGCGCGATAGAGACATAGGACATATTAGAGCGGCATGTTGTATATTCATGAGGTCACATAATGCACCACATTTACTCCATATTCGTTTGAAATATTAAAGACCCCCCCCGTCCCCTCCCTCTGGCAGGAAATGACGCCGTACAAGTTAAAGTAGGAGTCGAAATGGGAGCGTTAGTGATCAACGTTGTAGAAGATACTACATACTGTACAATCCATATTTGAAGAAGAGTTCGTGTTAGGCAAAGCTCTGCAATATAGTCATCTGCAAATTATCAATATGTTGATAGTAATGTGGAACCAACAGAAGGAAACGCTTCCCCGGCCGTAGCTCACCGTAATGAACAGTCACAGTCACATCACATGCGTACAGTGGATCACATGTGACACGCAGACACGTACGCCGTGACACCGACATTTAATAAATCGGAAAAGAAAAGCATTTAGCGGGAAGTGTTCGTTGATGGCTCACATCCTCCTTTATCTGATCCCTGCTGGGTTTTTGTTTCCCCCGCTCTAGAACAACAACAGTGACCTCTAGTGAGGCGGGCGACCTGAGAACGAGGCTCAGTCTGCAGAGGAGGAGCAGCTTAAAAACCAGCGAGTGTGTCACGTGCAGCTCCCCCGGAGGGAAAAATTAATTCCACTCTCCTGCTCGGCTTTGTTCAAGGAACATATTGCATCGTTTGAGTGATGAGCGGCGGGGCAACGTGTTCAAACCCGCCGCCTCCTCCAGTAGCTGCGGGTGATTCTGTTCCAGGCTCCGCATGAGTCAGAGGAAAAAAAAGATGAACAAAAAGAACAAACACAAAAAAAATCCCCCGTGTTTGTTTTGCTCAGCTTTGTGAAGTGGGTGGAGTTCAACGCGGGAAACGGACACCTGAGAGTTTGGACGATATCTGAAAGGTATTTTAAAAACTTACCTGACATCATCTTCACCCCAAGTCAATACTGCATATAGTTTATTAAAATCTATACATATTTTCAACCAGAAAAAGATGAAATGGAAGTCTGCATCTCTCAGGTTCCCCCCCCGGAAAATAATGACAACCAGAAACATTTCTGAAGAAAAGCGTATCTCTTATTCCTTCAATAATGTCACGTGCTATTGCTCACACAAACAGACAAGTGCACAGAAGTCGCCTCGCCCGCCGCTCCGCAATACAAGAACTGCTTTATCATCTCCTCAGAAGTCATTGCATTCATCTGCGTTCAGGAGAAAACTGAATTTTTCCTTCAAGGCAATAAATGGCGTCGCACTAAATCGTAAATCTTGTGGCCTGGTTTCATGCACACACACACACACACACACACACACTGGAGGCACCGGCACATGACACACCAGCACACAACACCCTTGCGACAGCAAGCTCCCCGCCACTATACGGTAAATGCCAACCAACCCCAAATCACTGCATCTCGGAAATTCTTCACACACGCACGCACGCACGCACGCACGCACGCGCACACACACACACACACACACACACACACACACACACACACACACACACACACACAACGCGTGTTCCCTACCAGAGCTAGGTCCTTGTTGCCTCAGGCTCTCCACAATGAAATTTTCATGCAGCCATATGGAGGAGTATTGGTGATTGAGATTTACTGTCAGGGCCTCGACGTCCCGCCGGAGAAAACAAGGAGGCCTGAACATATTGGCTTCTGTAAATCAGAGGGAAAGGAGAGGAGAGGGGAGAGGAGAGGAGAGGAGAGGAGAGGAGAGAGGAGAGGAGAGGCAGACTTCCACAGAGCGTCCGGATCTCACCCCGTGCCACCGACTGTATTTGTGTCAAAGTTCAGCGAAGCAGTCGCAGGAGCGGGGGACGGCAGGTGTCGACCCCCATTCTTTATCTGGCATAGTGAAGGAAGCGGAGGAAACGGCGCTCAGAGCCTTTAAATTGACCGTGAACTTTGGGGAAAAACAGCCCCGCCGCGAGAGCAAGGGTCAGTGTTTTTGCAAAGACAAAGAATGTTGACTGATGTCGATGTTTGCGGTGATGCAATGCCTGTCTCTCTGTGCTCGTGTGTTCATTGTGTACAGCAGGCAGAACTCGTTCTGCATAGTAACCGTGTGCTAATCAGCAGTGAATGACAGACGAGGAAGAAGCAAAAAACAACATTAAGGAGGTAGTTGGCGGGCGGTGTCGGATTCTCTGTCGGTGTCATCCAAGTTTCACTCAAAAGGACCATTCCGACATTTCGGGGGAAATGCGCTCGCAGGTATTTGGAGGTTATTAACTCAGCTAAGCATAAAGGCAGATGAGTAAGTGAGTTAGTGTTTCATATGTGCTGTAACTTTTCCATTGTGAACATGAATTTAGCTTTAGAAAAATCACAATCATGCAAAATGCTGGAGACGAGCAGCGACGCGCCAAAGAATGGAGGAGGTTGAATTGTGTGAGAGATGAATATTAACGTGCCTGGGAAATTGGCCAGGCACGTTAATATTCATCTGGTGAAGTGACCAGTCCGTTGTTTCGTTGTTAAACTGGCACAGTGCATCATATTCCATAGACATAAGATCAAGAAAAAAACAAGAGTACAGTTTCAAGGAACGCGTCCCTTTGATCTGCGAGCGACCCTCCTTCCACCCACGTCCGGGCCCAAACGCTCCAAGATGGAATCGGCGGGGACGCACAAATGTGAACCAGATTCCCAGTGTGGGGGGGGGGGATTATTGCGGCACATGGTCGTCCTTACTGATTGCCTGGTTTGCATTCATACATGCTAACGAGCGGGTTTGGGACGCATGGATGGAGCGGGCAGAGACGAGCCGACCGAGTGTTGATGCCGTGACGAGTCTGTGGGCTCAAACGGGGGGAGATGGGAAGTTGGAGACATTCATTACATTCATGAATTCGGATCTTTCTGGGCCCTTTGCTGGATGCACAAGTACTCCAAATTGATTGACTGATCCATAAACAGTTATGACGGGTGAGAGTTTTGGGTGCACAAACGCAACATGCAGCAACAGTATCGGAGAAAAACAAAAGAATCTGTGTCCTGACGAATTTAGCTCTTATTTAAAAGACTCCCACACTTATTAACTCCATCTCTTCCTCGATCCAATCGTTACTCTTTCATTTTTAAATCCGGCGCAAACAGTGAAGCGACGGCCCCTCTCTACTTCCCGCTGTCCTCCGTGAACTGAGCCTGAATCAGTGCCAACGTCGGGAGTGCAGCGAAAAACATCCAGGTCCGAGCTCAGGGCCCGCTGGACCCAGACCCCCCGCACAAGGAGGACCCCCCCCCCCCAGCCTCCGCCACCACGGGCCAGCACATTCCCCCCGCGTCACTCAAAAGGACCACAACAATCCCGTCTTTGTCGGCGGGCCGGTGATTGATGACACGGAGGAATTTCATTCACGACCGCCCTCCTGTTTTTTTTGGGGGGGGGGGGGGGGGAGTTACCGTGACGACCAGGTGAAAACACGGCGCACCGAGGCGGGTATCGAGTTTCCCAACCTTGATCGCGGGGGAAGAGGTAGAAAGAAAAGAAGGGGGGGGGGGGGGGGGGGAAAGGAGAAGCGACAGCGCAGAGGTCACGGTGGGAAGTTAAACAAACAGCCATAACTGTTATCTGAGGAGATAAGCGCTGGGAATTATCTTGTTGGTTGTTCACAAGTCCAGTTCGATGCTGAGCTCACTGTTCCGCCTCAGGGTTCGTTTGGTTGCAGTTTCACTGAAGTCAGTCGAGGCCATACTGTTGCTGTTGTTGTTTCTAAGACCATTTGTCTTGAGGATTTAACAATTTGCTGTCGGATCATTTTTGGACAGTTTTGGACTCAAGCACATGGAACGCCGAGCGCTTTACCACATAAATAACCTCCTTCCCTCCCAACACACACACACACACACACAATCATGCACGCTCACACGCTCGCATTAAGCACACTCATTTAATGGATATAGCTAGTTGGTAAAGTGCACCATTAAAGAGACGGGAGCCCGGGCATAACAAAGCTCTGATGCAATATTCATGCCTTCTCATTCTGGGCTAATGCTGTTTTTTCCTCCATTCCAAAGCCATGGATTTGCACATAACATGTCCCCCCCCCCCCCCCCCCGCAAAGAGTCTCAAAGTGTGCGCGGAAGGGAGGAGGTTTCGTCGGAGCACTCGATCACCTAATTCCGCGGAGGGTGATTAGGAATTTGTTTGTTCACATTTTCATCCGATAGTGGCGGACACATTGAACCGGGGAGAGAGAGAGAGAGAGAGAGAGAGAGAGAGGTCGGAGCGGCGGAGGGAAAGTTAAGTGCCCCACTTGTTTTCTCCCAAGGGCATTTTGCCAGAGATGGACACATTGGGAGTCAAACTTAAAAATTGGTCCATAGTGCTCGCTGGCTGGTTATGGATTTACTTAAGTTATGCAATCAAAGCTGCTCCATCATCGTAACGACCGAATCAGAAAACCATCGAGTGGACTGTGGACGGCGGGCTGGCCTAATAGCCGTCTTTCATCCAGGTGTAGTTCATGTGTCGGTCTCATCTGTATGCCCGGACCACAGGGGCGAACCCTTTCAGTAACACTTGTGCTGTAACTTTGGTGAAATAGTTGAATAAGACCACGCTTGGAAAACTGCAAAAAGGCACCAAAAATTACACTGCGACAACAATTGAATTGATCAAAGTTAGTGATCATTGACTGAAACCCATAGCCAAGCTTCTTCATGTCATATCAAAACTGAAAATAATGCACCTCATTCGTAGACGTTCACTTCCAAATATCAAGCAGGTGTGGTATGATTCAACATTTGGACAATTTCAACCAACATTTATGCCGTAATCATATTCTTCTTCAATTCACATTCCTCGGGGATACTTCAATCTAATCTGTACAAAGTTACCTGCAGGGGACACAAAATATTAGATAATATTACACCCTACAATAAAGAGTTCAGCTAGCCTGACATGTGATTTAATATTTCTAACATATTATATACATAATCATCATACTTTACATGTCATGTACTGCTTAAAAGAGGTGCTGCACATAGGAAAAGCTTTTATCTTTTTAGTTTCTTTCATTTGAAAGAGGAAGATTAAAAGAAAGTGACGACATGCAGATAAAGAGGAATCATCTGCTCATTGACACCTGAACATAATAAATGATTCTGACTCTGGTCCAGGAAGACAAAGGAGAAAGAGAGACAGTAGCCTGCGACCTCACAGAAAAACAAAGGCCTTTTAGTGACAGAGATGCAGCTAATAAAGCACTCTAGCATAGTTCGGCCTTCATCTGCCGTGCAATAAATTAATATATGAAAATGTTGGATATCCTCATCCGAGCTCCCGTCCACACATGAATTATTCACCTCAGCATGGCTACTCCATTATACACCCCGCCTGCCACTTAGGGCTGATGCTCCTCCACATAGCCGCACCACGCATATACAGAGGCATTAGGCCTCTCGCTTCACACACACACACACACACACACACACACACACACACACACACACACACACGGTCAATTACAGTGCATGTGCACAGGCGCAGACATGAACTGCACTGCCGTCTGCGTGCACATAATAAACTTTATTCATATTTATATAGCATATAAATACGAATATGTAAGTACAGTGTACGCACGCGGATCCTCTCAAGACATGAGGACATGCCAAGTGATTCAGGCATTCAATAAAACACACACACACACACACACGCACACACATGCACAGTGTCCTCTTTATCTCCTGACTTGCAATCAGGGCCATGTCGAGATCATCTCCACTCCCGATGGTGTACACACACTGTAACCTATCATTCTAGAAACCCCCAAGTGTCATTATCGACCTACCTCTTAGTTAAAAAACACACACACACACACTCTTGTATCTGTCGTCAGTTTGTTTGTTTTGCACACAGACCACAGACAGCAGCGATAGACATGTGAGGAAGCGACCTCTGGCAGCGCAGGACTCACGCTGACAGCTCGGCCGTGGCGCGCCGCGCGTAAAAGTGAAACAGTTTCGAACTTGCTCCGTGTCCGATCGCAATGCCAAATAGCGGCACGGTGGGGAACAGCAGCGGGAAAAAACGGGGATTTCTGTGACCTTACAGCGCATCGGTTCCCATGTTTCTATTTACAGAAAACTGCTGGGTCAAGATTCCGTGAAGAACCTCCGGGTTCCTCCGAGAACCTCATCCAAGAACCCGAAAGGTCCCCGATTCTCTCTGAGGTTCCTGCAAGAGCTTTTAGGTCTCCTCTGGAAAAGCTGAGGGAAATGTCTGGACTTCAGTGGATGATGGAAGGCAGCTTGAGAAACCTGGTTCCTCAAAGAACCAATTTGAATTAAGGTTCCTTTCGGGCTTTGATATTTGGATATCCAACTACGTGGACATTTTTGAATTACTTTGACAGAAATAAACCTTTTTTTCTGCAAACACTTTCTCCTCCCACGCTTTTAAAACATTATGCATGCCAGATGAATTACATAGATTGATTATTTTTTCTTGTTGTTGTTATTCTTATTCTTATTTTTGTCCGCCATGTTGTTAAGGTTTAACTGGGACAAATAAGATTCTTTACATGGACAATTTTGAATAGCTTCTAATGAGATATTGTGTATTTATTAGTGGAAGTTAAGTATCTATATTTAGATGAACTGCATATCATTTTTTCCCCTTAATATTAATCTTCGGAAAAAATGAACAGAATAATTTAGGTCCTAGATACAGATGCAATTTTATATGGATCTGAGATTCATTTTTACTTTCATAAAATGTTTGCTAGAATGAAACTCAAATTCTTAGTTCCTTATTACCCTATGATATGCGCAATGTGGAACTGATATAATAACAAAATTATAGGTGATATAAAAACAAAAATATGACAGCAACATACTCACTGAATACTCTCAGTATCAGAATCTATCGTTGGGCCAACAGGCTCTGTCTAAATGTTAAGTCTGATAACGCCGGTCGATCTCGTTTTTCCATAAATGTTTCACCGCGACGAAGTTTCCCTCCGTTGTACAAAACAGTGACAAGAACTTTTTTGAGAATGCAGCCCCTTAAGTCAGTGATTAACTCTCTTCCCCGTCTGCTGCGAGCCCAGCATGCCTCTGTAATTCCAATAGCGCCGGCGGTGTGATACATTACACTTCACTCTCGTTGCGGCCACCTAGGGTCTTTCCAACAGCTTGCACGGTCCGCGGTGAGCCGCCTCGCCCGCTGCGCTCAAAGGGGTTGGGCACGGCTGCTGGCTGGCACCAGGTGTGAGGAGAAACTGGAGCTCCCCCCCCCCCCTTTTCCTGCACCACCACCACCACCAACGCACGGATCTCGGAGTCGCTTTATTTTCATCAGGTAAAAAAGAAGGAAACGCACCAGGAGCTCAACTTTGGCTTATGAGGTTTCACCTGCGTGGATCACGTGAACAAGCGAAAAATGTAATTCTGTGCCGCAAAATCAACAGAGTCACACGTGGAAATTTGAAAGAAAGAGAGGAAGTGCTGTCACTCCATTATGGGGGCCGCGGTTTTCCATAAATGCATACCTCCGATTGTAGCGTTGACAAAAGGGGACGTGGAGCTGATTTGTCTCCGTTACGTCGCTAAGGTCATTCTGTGCAACCGGCCCACTATATGTAGCCAAAATGTAAAGTTATGATATACCGTATAACATCATGCAAAGAAAACCCAGATTCTGTCAGTGTTTTTTTTTCCTCTAATCAGCCAATAACCATAACAAAAAGTTAATTTCATCACGGGCAAATCAATAAATAGTTAACGCCATAACACCACCTTTTGTTTTACACTGCATGCATCCCCCTGCCTCCATGCTACTAGTGTGCACCGTGTGTCATAGAGACGTCCTGCGTGTTTATTGTAGTTGGCAATTAAAAGCGGGGGTTTTTTTTTCCAGATCATATCAGGAGAAAGAGACGGAGCCCCGGAGAGGACGCCGAGAGGTTCCCGGGGAGGGAGAGCGAGGAGCCGCGGCCTCAGTCCGCGGCATCGCCCCCATGAAACATGCATGCAATCAACAGGGTCAGAGCTCCACCGGCGAGTTTCCAGCCAAACTCATCCATCACGGAGAAACTGGATCTGTTGAGGGGGGGGGCCTCCATTCTGGCTCTGCGCTGACCAACCCGCCCCTGCACAGAGCGGGGGCCCGTCTAGCAGCACGCTAACACTAACAGGGCCGCCGAGCGGCAACACGATACATGATAAGCTCTCTCCTCTAACAGCTCTTGGACCGGCTCCAATCGCTTTTCATTGTTTTCGCTCCTTTTTTGCCCCCTCTCCTCCTCCTCCCCCTCCTCCCCCAGCTCCTACTACTAAAAGGCATTACCTCAGCTATGAGGTGATGACTGAAATGTCAGTGGCTGTAACGGTAACGTGACAGGGCGTAAACCCCCCCCCCCCCCCCCCCCAAAAAATCTCCAAATGAAAACCGAGGAATGCTGCTCTGTGATGCTCCGACATGAACCCGGGAGGGGGCTCCCGTTAATGTGGTTAGCGTTTCTCTTTCTTTTTTAAACAAAGAGAGCGGCTCAAATGTGTGGAAATCCATTTTTTGGGGGGTGTGTGCGTTGAGCTTTTGGATGTCTGCCGGCCGCTTACATGCGGTCAGAGGCAAATAACGTGGTCACCGATGATGGATTTCCGAAAAGCGATTGTGGTTTGTCCTCTAATGAGCATGACTTTTTCTGAATTACACTCCATAACTCTCCGTTTCTTATGGCTTCTGCTCACAAGAATGCAGTGAGGATGGGAGTTTCGCCGACCCTATCTGTGTCCATCCGTGTTGCTCAGAAGCAAGTCCAAACTCTCCTCCCTGGTTTGATTAAACTCTCCTCCCTGATGCCGTGCGCATTACAAACCTCCTCCCCTCCTCCTCCAGCCCCTCTGTCACTCTTTCCTTCGACAGCTTCATTTGCCAGATAATAAATGTTTGCGCCGTCTACGCGCACACTGTTTGTTCTCCGGAGGAGAGGGCTCCCCGTGACGAACCGATAAAAGGGAATTGGATTTGCTGCGCGCTGAAAGCCACGCGGAGGGGGTTATCGCGGCATTCCAGCGGCGCGCACGCGCTCACTCAGAGGTTATACATTTCAATACGCCAGTTAATCCCCCCCCCCCCCTCAGCATAGGCGGAAATGGCCGAGCCCTTAAATCAGCGACAACACCGGACTTCGGTGTGGCGGCGGGGAGAGAAGCTGCGGCGTCCAATGCCCCCGGCTGACCCTCTTTTAAATAGGATGTCTGGATGTGTTATGGGGGCTATTGTTTCCTATAAACATCTAGCACCGGGGCAATAACAATCGCATCAGGCCAAATGAAGTTATCTGAGAATGGAATTAAACTCGGTGTGACCCCGCTGTCTGCTCGGCTCACAGGCCTGCCATTAATAATGCCTAATCTAATCAAGGAGCTAAGATGGATGGATGGGAGGCCTGCGTGTACGTGCGTGCGTGCGTGCGTCCGTGTGTGTGCGTCCGTGTGACGATGTTGTGTGTGTGTTCTAACATGCATTTTAGTGTTTCCGAATGCTTGTTTATTCCCATATGTAGGTGCTGGTGTGTCCGAAGCTTTTTGTGCAACGTGTGTGAGCGTGCATGCATGCGCTGTGCGTGGGTGCGTGTGTGTGTGTGTGTGTGTGTATGGGTGTGCGTGTGTTGTACAGTATCAGGGCCAATGCCAGGCTCCACGCCAGGCCAGTGTGCTCCTGTTCAGGCCCAAACCAGACCCACGCCTGCTGCACTGGACTAATGAACACAAACAGAAGACAGAGGAGAAAAAATAAGGGAGAAAGAGTGTGTGTGTGTGTGTGTGTGTGTGTGTGTGTGTGTGTGTTAGTGTGTGTGTGTGTGTGTGTGTGTGTTAGTGTGTGTCCTTGCAAACCGGGAGAAAAAATGAAGACAGAGGAAACGGGGGGCAGATAAGGAGAGCTAAAGGAGGGAGGAACGGACAAAGGAAAGAGTGGAAGGCAGACAGATTACGGGAGAAAGAGGACCACCGCATGGTTTCATCCTCCGTTATCGCACTCTTGGCAAAGACATACCCCTTGTAACTGATAGACAAATAACCCTAGTGTGACTGATAAAGCCTGGTTACAGATGGAAGGGGGGAGGGAGGGAGGAAATGAGGAAGGCAGGGAGGGAGAAAAGGGCACACGGAAAGAGACAGGGGAAGAAATGAGAGAGGGTTAAAGAAGAGATGAAGGGAGCAGATGAGATGGGGCCGAGGGAGGGAGGGAAGATCGTGGGAGTTGGGGGGCAGGAAGGAACAAGGAGGAGAGGGATGGTGTGATGGAGAACGACGGACACGGAGAGCGAGAGGGAGGGAGAGAGAGATGGAGCGAGTGATTACACACAGATGCAAACTATCCAGTTCAGAATTTAATCAGAATCCTTTCCAATAGAGACGTCCGAGTCGGCTCAGCAATAAAACATTTTTTTTAAATCACTGAAGTTACCTGAAGGCAAAGTTGACACTGGCAGTAGATTGAGGCTCACTCATCCGTCTGAAGTTATCATTTTGCCCCCGTTAGACGTGATTGCATGCGTGTCCATCGGCCGCCCACAGAACAGGAAGTGAACCCGTTTAAAAAACAGACAGCAGAGAGAAGAGAGAGGAGGGAAGCAGAGATGGTTCTGACTCTGACGATAATGACGAATCCGTTGCCTGGTCTGTTGATGGAGGGAGAAGATTTGACAATATCCGACAGATTGGGAATTTCGAAATGAAAGGCCGGCGTCTCCGGGAGAGTTATAGTTAAAAAAGATGTCTGAACGTCAACAGTTTGTGGTAGAATGAACCGAGTCAAAACTAAGTCACCAACTTCAACTACTGCTGTACGGAACACGAGCACTGCGGTGCATGAAGTATGGTTTTCAATCTGATAACAACATAACATCCGATAAAAAATAACCATTGAAGATACCATGCAAAGTTTTCCAGTAAACTTGGCAATCTTGTAAATACTTTACACTAAACACACTCCCTTTCACACACGTTTTTTTGGGGGTGGAATATCGAAAACCCCTTCATTGTTTACACCAGCGTCGCACTAAAATCTTCTCATTCTCAATATTTTGCTGGAGCAATGCAGTTGTATCTGCCGTTTCACAGTTGTTTGTGACAGACATGGCATTTGGTAGACACGGCCATGAACCCTATGGACATGTTCTGTCATTATTCATGTTCCTTCTTTAAGCCTTGTGAACACTACACCCACAAAACAGTAACTCATGTAAATGTTGCTGCAAAAAAAAGACCCCCACAGTAATATAATTTGTAATATTACCAAATAAACCAGTAATATACATTTGCATGTATCATGCGGAGGCAAATTCTTCAAATCCTTCTTCACTGCAACCAGCTGCTTGTCAATTTGTCTTTTTATTTTATTTATTTGCTCTTTTAACTGTGAACTTTGTTGAGGTACACCTGGACGTTGGGAACATGGAAAAGTGTGCTTTACCTATGATTGGCATCAGGGAAAAACGAGCAACGGCATTAACTTGCAAACATTCTCTGCCAATTTAAAAAAAATAGCACTTTACATCATAAAAACAGAAAGTGAATTTTTCTTTATACATTGTTGAAGTCCAAGGAAGGGAGGGGGGATGGATGGTGTAGTGTCGACATGCTTGAGATGTGCATGTCGAAGTTGACTTCTTGAAAACTTTGTTCTTTTGTCTCCTTATTTGTAAGCTCATTAAATCATTTGGACTTTTTGTGTAGCTATTACAACCATATTTTACACATTTCCGAAGCGGCCGTTTCTACTTCACTGGAGCAATTTTTCTTCTTCCTTTTAACTTTTTCATTCCTGATTTTATTACTGCATCTAAGGTTTCCTCTGACAAAGAGGGTTTTAATGTCCGACATGAAATGAGCCCGGGATAAGAAAGTGCATGCTACACTACTTAGAATATAAAAGATGGCCTGTGCCGCCGGAGAAGGCATTCCAGCGGGGCTAACTACTGGGGGCATGTATTGGTCATGACATAAAGAATCAGATAAGCTCACCAACTATAGCTTACCTTGCTGTTCCTTGTTCGGCACTCAGCCGCTTCCTCCCCCTCTGCCGCTTCCCCTCTCTGACATAAACAACTCCCTAATTTACGACCAATAATATCCTGATTCAATCACCTGATTGATTTTGGACTTGTGTCCCACTAATAAATCTCAGCTCTTCTTCTCTTATTGAGTCCTCCGTTGGCTCTCCACACTCCCCCCCACCCCCACCCAACACACACACACACACACACACACACACACACACACACACACACACACACACACACAGATATATATAGTCTAATGGTATTAGAAAATCAAAGTCTCTCATTTTGCCTCAGTGTATCCGCAGGGCCTGGTAATAGATCTGGCTGTACTTATATCCGGGGAGGGGAGGACGGGAGGAGGGGAGGGGAGAGGAAGAGGAAGAGGACGAGGAGGAGAAAGACGACGACGATAAAAAGGAGGACGACAAGAAGAATTGGAATTAAGGCAGAAGAAGACGAAGAGGATGTAGAGAAGAGTAAAATGGAGAGCAGCAGGAGAGCAGAAAGTTAATCAGGATGTGTGGTGCCCGGTGTGTGTGTGTGTGTGTGTGTGTGTGTGTGTGTGTGTGTGTGTGTGTGTGTGTGTGTGTGTGTGTGTGTGTGTGTGGCTGAATTTGCTGAATTAGAACATCTTTATCTGGTCGGCGGCAGAGCGACAGGAATAGTAAACCACAGCGGGCAGTGGTCATAAAATGTTCTCCGTTAAGAGAGGCTTTAATCTGCTCTCGTTGCAAATCACAGCGGACGGAAGCTTCACTTCCTAAACACCATGCGCCTCACACCAAATGTACAAATTGGGGATTATGAGGCCTGGCAACGGTGTCGGATGGAGAAGTGGTCTGATGACATGGCTCCACATTTAAAGAGAAATGGCCAATTTGCTTTTGTTTTCATGGTATATTCTCATTTTTATGATCACAAATGATCATTTACTCCTCTGACTGCACTTCTTAAAATAATTGTTTAGGTATAATATTTGTGATTAAAGCTCTAACCAACCCAAACACAATTAAGAGTCATGACATCCAAAGAAAAAAACCAAGATATAATCTAGATAGATCATGATTAGAGTAGCATTAAAAGAAGCCATGCATTGTTGTGTGTGTGTGTATATACCAAAATTATACCTCTGTGTACAATCCACCAAAAATGCATATAGATTGTGTAATCAACATAACTTTGACGTTGCTCGGAACCACTGCCTCGTCCTGCTGTTTGATTTTTTATGTTTTTTTCATTTGGCGTTGGAACATATTATTAACAACACAAGTATTAAGATTGTGGTGAAATTGGTCTGTATGCTGACAAACCGCAGCTTGACATCGGTCTGCAGAGTGTTGCGTATACGTATGTACATGCAGACATGAGCAAGAGTGGCTTACGTGGCCACATGCATGTACACGTTGCGACCAGAGTAATCGCATCCGAGTTTTACGTCTGTGTATATATATAATAATAATAATAATAAATTTCATTTATAGAGCACTTTTCATTGCTAAAAGCAAACTCAAAGTGCTAAAAAATATATATATATACGTTCGCCGATCCGCTTGCCGTGCACCTTGAGCCCCCCCACCCACCCCTCCCTCTTCCCATTAATATAATTAAATCCTACAGCAAACTTTCCCCTTTGAAACAAATTAATTAAGATGCTATTATTTAGCCATTGCGAGGTTAATGGCCGCCATTAGCGACAAAGGCTACATCCACCATCGTCAGCCAAACTTGGTTATTTGGTCCATTTTGGTTATTTACTGGGCCTGAGATTGATGGCTCCTGATACTGCCCGTGACGCTAATTAGCTTTTAAACCATAACACACTCAATCACTGCTCAGGGCCGTGTACAGCGACCGGAGAACAATCCCATCATCCTTTGCTCCCGTCTGAACGCAGAGTACAGTGAAGTAAATGGGAGTTGTCAAAAGGACAGTCTGTACTTATCTGCTGCATGCGTTCCGTGTACTGTATATACATTTAAACATTGTGCGATACTTCCAAGTCAATTATTTAGTACCTATTAACTATTACAAATAACACGTGTTTAGCTCCCTTTTTAGTTATCTGATCTTTAAATTGCAATATTCAATCATGGAAAGGTTTTATAAAAATAAAGATAAAAGCTGCTATCTCGGTCCAGTAGAAATCTTTTTTGAGATTTTATGGTTTTTAAGTGAAAATTTGAGATGTGCAATTCTTCAACTAGGTAAAAACATATATCGGACCCAAACAAATGCTTTGTTGAGCCATGCCGTCCCCGCCCCACTTGTGTTTTTAATAGAGCCCGACCGATATATCGGTAGGCCGATAATATCGGCCGATATCAGACTTTCATAGACATATCGGTATTGGCCGATATGTTTACAGCCCGACCGATAGTATCGGCCAACAGATATGAGCCTTTGAATGTTTATTCATGTTTTACAATTTTAGGTAAAATAAATTTTCATTTTCTTCATTCAACTTTTTTTTAATTTATAGCTATTTATGATAAAGTTTATGGTTAAACTAAAATATCAAGCCTCAATTACATTTCTTTGTCATAAAGGTTTGATAACGACGTCTTAGGAATCATTGAGAGATATTTTGTTTTTAAAATAAATATATGTATATTTATATCAGCCGATGTATCGGTATCGGGAATCTTCTACTCCCTAATATCAATATCCATATCGGTGGGGCTCTGGTTTACATTACATTACGTTGTAGATTCAAGTTTTTAAGCAATGTTTTTAAAGTAGAACCAGAATATTAAGGATGACCTCGATCGCTAATCTGGATTCAGCAACTGATGTTGAAAATGCAAGAGGAGATGTCAAGAAGAAAAAGTGAGCATGTGAATGTTCATGACATGCACAGTTCTGTTGAACACGAGACAGGGTCTTCTTCCGAGTGCCAAGTGTCTTTGCCCAGCACATTTCTACCATTCCACACGGTGAATGCCGTTGATGCCGAGGCTTCATGCAAACACCCCTTCGTCGCATCGACAAATCTTCCGCAGTGACAACGATAATCCCTCCTCCGCAAACACACGTACGACTCCGGCCAATGACGCTGACATATTTAGGAGATGATAACATTTTTCCATCCTTGTTCGTTTCACACTCCACAGAGTTAAAGATTAACGGCCCGGGCGCCGTGATGTCATCGAGAGGACGGCCGCGGGGCTCTGGTGGCATGTCGCGCCCGGCCCCATCGGGGCGTCCGATTGGTGGACACCGCGAGCCGCGGCCAATGGGAGCGCCGGTCGGAACCCGCAGTGGGGGCCAGATGAGTAATGGCCCTCTGCAGTAAAGGGCATTCAAATGACATTGTGGGGATAACAGAACTTACTGTCAAGCATTTACACGGCTGGCGATTTACGGCCGCTCCATAAATGTTTATTAGCTTTTCCTCTATTTATAACTTCTGAAAAATCATGATGGGCCCCGACTACGCCCTTGTGTCTCTGCACTTTTATGATCGGGGGTGAACATACCCTGACGACCAGGGCTGGCAGATCTCTGTGCGCGAGTGTCTATATGTACTGTAAGTGTGTGTGTGTGTGTGTGTGTGTGTGTGTGTGAGTTTTCTATATTTGTGCACATTTATGTATGTTCAAAAGACTCCTATGCAAATGCTTTTATGTCTAAAACACATAGACACAACCATATAGCCTCTCTCTCCCTGTCCCGCTCTCACACACACTCTCTCACACACTCTCACACACACACACACACAGCTGCTCTGTCGAGGCGTGTGATTTAAGATGGATGGCCGTGAAAGCCTTTTATCTGCGAGTGTGTAAATCAGCACCCCCTCACGTCAGGAGGAAGCGGACACTCTAAAACAATCTGAAAATGTCAGTGCCAAGGGGTCGAATCTCGGACTAAAAGGGAAGAAGAAGGGGGAAGTATCCTCATTCGCTCACGCACGTCCCTGGGAACGGCTGCAGACGGTTAATGTTTCTGTTGAATTACTTCTATTCAAAAGCATCAGCGTATGCTTTTTAATTGGCTGGGAATTTCTGACGTTGCCCTTGCCAGATTATTAATATGACTATTTTTCGGGGTTTTGCAGTATTTCGCCACATTAGTTGTTAATGTCGTCAGTTAGCGAGAAGATAATCACCGCTGTAGTTTGAGGCCATGGTGAAGGTTGTAATGGCAAGAGTGGCCCTGGACCCTTTACTTCCAATTTTGTTTTCCAAAATTGGACCCATCCAACTACAATATGTGTGGCAGATTCGTACACGTGTTCAAAAAAATACGACAAAAAAAAACCCCCACCATAATTCTTGTCAAAGGAATTCCAAGAAGAGCTTTTCTTTTTGTGAAAGAAATAATTATTAATTTGTTCGGCATTGGCAAAGGAGAAAAAAAAAAACGTTCTTGAATCTGATTGCCCCTCAGTCCCCTCCTCCGTCTACTTGTCATGCAGAAGGATACTTTCATTGGCTCGTGCTAATAAACGTGGGCCAACTGTGGTCATTTGCCACGGCGGAGGTGTAACTTTATGAAATAATCACTTCACAGGCCTTGGGAGTATGTCGAGGGGCTGAAAATAAACAGCACTGTGGGACGGGGGAACGGGGGGACGGGGGCTGGAGAGAAGGCCCCGTGAATGAAATGCAAACGCTAGCTGCTGGCTTTCTGGGAGCGAGATTTATGAGGGATGTACATGACATGGCAGCAGCTCAGAAGAAGCCCCTTCTCTTTTCTCTCTCTCTCTCTCTCTCTCTCTCTCTCTCTCGGTCTCCCTTGATCCCGTCGCAGCTGTTCCAGCCCTGGCCCACTTGCTGCACCTGCCCCCCCAAAAAAGGGCCCTCGATCAAGGCCATAGCACGAACCAATCTAAGAGCTCTTAAAGGGACACTGCTGCTTCTAGGACATTGTGTTTTTCTTGCATTTTTGAACAGAAATGATCAGGGAGCACGCTTGCCCCGGGCAATGCTTAAAACAGTCACGTCTCTTCTTTTGCCGTTTCACTCCCTCTTGACTTTTTCCGACACAAAAGGGAGGGAGATTCCCCTCCGAATATACAGCATCGTCCCTTGACCCCCAACTCACATGATTCTCCTGCGCTGCGACTACTCCTGGTGCAGTCTGGACAGGGGTTGTCTAGTGCTGTAGTCCCAGCAACCCCCCCCCCCCCCCGGTTGATTTATGTGACCGAGAGCCTGGTGAAAATCATCGCCGGCTCCTTGACCCAGACAGGAAATCAAAGATAGGGGGGAGACAGCATAATCAGCCGGAGCAGCCTGACCTGGACTCAGAACACCTCCTGGAACACGGCAGACAGCTGGGATGGGGCGCAGGCTCTGGCTGACCCTAAAGGTCAAACGTTGCAGGTGTGAAAGGAGCTGGATCAATGCACTTAAGGAGGTTTTTAGGTTATTTCTATGCTTGTTTTAGACGATGCACAAACAATTTTGCAAACCATACTATTTTTTTTTGTTTAATTTATATTTTTGCATATTGGTTTCAAAAGGCTACACTGTAGTATCACAGTCAGGGACAAAAAATAAACATGACTCGATGTCAACTCACGTTTTAAGAGTCATGCATTTGAATTTCATACTTTGCAGACTGGAAACGAATGCATGCCCTAAAAAACAGATGCATGCAAAAAGTACGCAAGAATCATATTTTCCAACTTAAAACTGCTATTTTTATTCTCATTCTTATTATATATAATGATAATTATATTATTGAATTGTTGCCATCTTCAGGATCTGAACCTTATCTGTCTGTTACCCTCTCATTCACTTGACAAGATGTGCTTGTGTACAGCAATTTTTACAGGATTATTTTTTATAATCATATGCAAAGTTAACCGCAGTCAAGTTAAGAAACCGATATTTATCAAAATCATACTCATATATGAATGTTGTTTGCTGAAGGCAGTTGTAAGAACGTGGCCCGTCTCCTCTATGGTTGCATTTGGGTACGAGTTAATACCGAATGTCTCAAGAGCATTTCATCGTTTGTCTGTGAATGTATATGCGAAATTGATCAATACCGTGTGTCACCAAGAAAAATAACGTCCGCCTCGCTCTCGTTAGAGGCCACGAGTTGACAGACTGCTCCGGCCAGGCGGCCGTGTGCATTAAAGTGACTGAGGGGAGATTAAAGTGACAAATAGACTCTGCATGCAAAGTGGCAAAAAAGGGTAAATTGTTTCGCTAAATGCCAGTCGGGACAGTTTCCTGCGACTGCTGCATGATGCGGAGACCGTCCGCGATGAACGAGGGCCAAGTGCTAAAAGCACGAAAGTCGAAACCATTAAAATTTCGCACTGGCCTCCGACCGCTTATTTCCCTCCCCAAAAAAACCCCATCAGAGGCGAAGCGAGGTGTCGGCGGTAAATCAAGTAAATGGACTGATGTGCGATAATGCGTACCACTTTAATTGAACCCCTACATTTGTCTTTAGCCGAGTAAGAACACATCTGTTGTGTGAACTGTTTTAAGGGTGCTTAATCACTAACACCATGCAGTTTTATATTTATTACAAATACTGTAAGTAATCTTCATATGGGGTAAGTAGAAAGGATTTTGCAACCCCTAACTGCACTATAGGACATGAATTTACTGGGCCACTGACAGGTATGTTGTAGCCTACACGAGGCACGTTTAGTAGCCAAGACGCGGTGCGGTCACGGCGTCAGCTGCGGGGCAACAGGCGAAGTAAAGAAAGCAGCGAAGATGGGCCATAAGAGTTGAAAGGAAGAATCCGGCAGTGACAAAGGGTGCTCAGCTCACATGAAGCCGCAGAAACGAAACAGCACAGATTTGATGAAAGCGACACAAAGGGACGTGAACTCGCATCCACTTAAGTTAAAAATGTCTTTAAAAAAAAAGAAGACAAGGGGTCTGGAGTTTGTAGGACACATACTATGCACTAAAACACTACTTGTTACTAGTATGTAAAAAGTAGTATTTGAAAGAAATCCACTTATTTGCAGTGATAAAATGGCATTAGGTTACATTTTCCTCATTAGCTGCTTTCAGACATGCGCTGAATTCCATTTTTCCTGAACTTTTCCAGAAGGGTTGTACGTGAAACCGCAAATGTGGCAGCAGGAAAATCTGCGTCAGATTCCCAGCGAGCGAGTGAGCGTGTTGATGACTGTAAACCAGAACTCATTTTCTACCCAGACCCCACATACATGTTTTCGGAAGATTTTCCTGTTGGTGTGAACACGTCTGATTCTGACATTCTCCTAAACCGCTTTCGTCATATGTGAACGCCAAATCCAGGAAATATCCGGAACCAGTTTTCTGGATATTTTCCGACGTTCACGTCTATAAAAAGCTAGATCACGAGACAAAATATTCCCAGGCAACGCAGGTGGATTGGTTGATCCAACATATGCATTGACCTAATAGCAAATGAAGTTAAAGACCATTGACGATTATGGTTGAGGTCAAATGTCAAATGTCAACCGTCAACTGTGAGCACCAGCAACAGAAAGGACGTGGAACTGGAGACACTGATGTTGGAGCGCAAAAAACGATTAACACAACCCACTGACAGGCCTGATCTCACAACCCTTATTTACGCCACAACCGCAACTACTTGTTCTGCTCGAGCACACAAATGATATCAGCGGCTCTAAATCACCAATGTGGACAACTTGCCCATGAATCAAATCAGAAGGGTTTAAACGCTGAGAGCGCCGGTTACAGTGGCATGAACACAACTGAGGGTGTTATTGTTTGGTTTCAGCAGTTGTGTGAATTGGTGAACGCCAGTGAGACAGCAGAGAGACGGATGGGTGATCAGCGATAAGGGTGCTGCGCTGCGGGAATCGTTGATTCATCGCCTCATTTGCATCTTTGACAGAGTGTGTTGAAACACAGCAGCCGTCGCCTCTGCCTGTTGGGCGCCGCACTACGTCGTACCCTTCGACTGCACCTGTGCCTTACTCATCGACCCACTCACGCAGAGACATGCCCAAACGCAGCGTTGGCACGACATAATGTACACAAAGTTCTACACATGACAAAACGAGGCGAGAAGAGCGATATACTGGCTCGCAGGCCGGCGATAGAGCCGGAGCGGGGGGAATCATTTGTGATGAACGGTCGAAGAGGTTTTGTGCGTAGGCCGACGGTTTTCCAAAGTACACAAAATTACTGGATCGGCGCAGTTATGTGTCACGGGAGATTAACATTAGGAATTTATGATGAGAGGTGAACCAAGTGTCAAGTCGGATAAAAACATAACAAGACAAAGGGGGTTGGAAAAAGTGATGAGATTATCTATATTGACTCTTGCGTTTGCATAGGAATGGAATTAAAAGGTTTTTTTTGTTTTTAATTAGTGTTTTCTAAGTAATTAGTGTCATAACATGAATTAAAAATTGACTGAGTACATCGGTTGAGAGACTGAACGATGTATTTCCGAAAATAGTGGAGGTTCTCTGAGGGGCCCTCTCACCCCGTACCATCACTACTCAGCATGAGAATCTGCTGACCGGTGATGTCGCGATGTCAAGAAAGAAAAGTCTGGGTCCTAGAAGAGAAAAGACAGAAAAGAAAGAGAGGAAAAACAAACCAAGGGAAATGAATCAGCATCATAGCCGCGGGGGCCCCACAGAGACTGCTTATGTACAGGCCTAGGGCCCAGAATTTGGTGTTACGCCCCTGCACACACACCCACACAGACACTCGTGGCATTTGGGTTCTGGTGCACGTTCCTTCCTTGTCCGGGAAGATGTGCGCTCCCTCCGAGCTGTGTGTCGGCACGGGAGTGTTTGTATACGCTCCGACACGGACCTGCCACGTTGGCCTCCGGGGCTGAAGCGTGAACCAAACGGAGCAGAGTTTTACGTCGGTACTACACAGCAATGACAGGAGGCCGACTTTCCCAAAAGTCCCGCTGTCAAACGTAAACAACGTTGATTTAAGCGCTCGCACAGACATACAGGAGAACGGTGGCTGAACAACATTTTACATTTGCCCTTTTGACATTTAGCCCGGCAGTATTCTCGGTGGTCACTGAGCGGCGGCAAGTGGTCCGAACCATCCAGGGCCTTTCTGTGTGGAGCATGTTCTCCCCGTGTATGCGCGGGTTCTCTCCGGGTTCTCTGACTTCCCCCCACAGTCCAAATTGGGTTTTGGCTAATCGGAGACTCTGAATTGACCATAGGTGTGAACGTGAATGGTTGTTTGTCTTTGTATGTTGGCCCGGTGATACGTTGGCGACCCGTCCGGGGTGAACCCCGCCTCTCGCCCCCAATGCCAGCAGGGATTGGCTCCAGCCCCCGGGGCGACCCCTCAAAAGGATACGGCGGTATAGACAACGGATGGATGCTTTAAATTCAAATTGCAAGCAACGGGGCCATAAGAGGCAGCAGGAAGCAACTGTTTTATTGAGTGTTTACAGCACTTTATTGCTCTTAAATAATAAGAGCAATAATAATAATAAACCGAACTGTGCCGTGTGATTGATTGGCTCTCTAGGATCAATCTTTCCCCGCTAGACTATTTGAGGAAAAGAGACTGAATTCACAGCATCTCTTTCACATGTGACGACCTGTTGCAGCTCCTCGGTTGATTTAGTGTATTTCTTTCATTCAAATCTTGAGTTGTTTTACTGACCTTCTTTTATCTCCTCTATCATATATTATTAAACTGTAAAACTATGCACTCATAATTGATTGTGGCCATAAAAAAAAGTACACAAGTGGAAAAAACAAGCCATTTCCAGTACTAAACAGTCTCTAGTTACCATATTTGAGAAATTATGAAATGTACAATGAGTGAATGACAACTGATCCAAGGGCCAAAAAATGTTTTAGGATCTTGAAACTATGGCGAACTCAGCTTCTCACAGTAGAATCTCGAGCTGTAGACATTTTTTTGGCCATTTTTTTTTTTTTTTTGTCAGTTGAAAGCAAACAAAATGTCTCTCCCTCCAGCTGCTGCTGATCTAATCTGTTGTCGGGAGATTTACAGCAAAACTAATGGAAGTTTTGAAGTCAGGAGAAAAGATTTCCACCCCATCGGAAAAGAGGAGGGTATTTAATTTACAGTATTTTTAGTGAAACTCTGTAATTTTTACTTTTAGTTCAGGCGAGGAGGAGGATGATATAAATCAGAGGGAGGGCCTCCATCCTCGGGGCACGCAGAGTTGAAACCCAAACCATGTCGAGGTTAATGGGAGTTCATACCCGAGATTTATTTTAATTGTTCCATTGTAATTTCTTCAACCTAAACAAAATGTCTCCTTTGCCGAAGTCACTCCCTAAATTATAACACATCTGTAGTATGAAATGTGTCAAAAACTTTTTCCCCCCCGCACTTTCTTGGTTAAATTGATGGGGTGACACAGTGTTTATAGTATTCCCATTCGGGGACACTGGGAATATTGTAATTCCCAAAAGAAAAAATGTGGAAAATATGAGGGATAAGACTTTTTTCTTCAGTTTTAGTAATGGAGGAAGCAGCAGATTTGTTTCTGCTTCTAGTTTAAATAACATTTCTGAGACTTAGACTCGTAGCTAAAATATATTTTGAAGGTTAAAAATATAGGCGAAGTCAAGCGGGACTTATTAATTATTGTCCTATTACAGTGAACAGTATCCACGCAGTGTGCACTGCCTCCCAGTGGGACGCTCACGCAAGGGCCAGTCTCATATCTTTCATTAGACGACAAGCAAATTAATTACTCGACACGAGGTACCCTGGAGTTCCTGTAGCTTTTAACAATAGCACGTGTGCATGAAATGGGGGGGGGTCCTGCACATAACCATTAGACAGGTGCAACATTGCAAGCACACAATGAAGGCCAACTTTCCCCCCTTGATCGGTGAGCCGGCGTCCGTCCTTGATCGCTGCCAGGGAACTTAAGGCACGGCTCCGCTACGCACCGGCCCAGGAGGACCAGGGCACGGAGCATGACAAGCGGCACAGGCCCGGCTTTGGTATGAGTGTTTCGCAAGCAGGAACTAGCTGGTAATCTGCTCCTCCCTCCCTCCCTCCCTCCCTCCCTCCATGCCTGCAGCCAGCCCCAGCTGTGCAGCGGCCTATTTTGAACATCCACACTGCATGCTGGGATACGCTGACACACGGTGAGCTGTAATCAGCATGTATTGCCGTGACAAAGTGTGTGTGTGTGGAGTGTACGTGTGTGTGTGTGTGTGTGTGTGTGTGTGTGTGTGTGTAGGTGGGATGGGAGCAGATGATGTTGTTACTAATCCCTGGAATAACTTCCTGCCACCTGCCTTAATGTTACCTTGTGCCAAAAGTACAACACATGGCGTTGTTGAAGGAGATTCTACACAGCGGACGGAAACTCTCGCACTTAACTCCGCCACTTCCGATTCTCATCGATGCTCCATCAACACCTCACGGATCGTAATCATCTGCAACAGATTACATTCATTTTATTAACCGATGTAACAGAGCATATTGTCTATATAGGAAAAAAAAAACACATCTGCAAATAACAAGGCAAGAGAGAGAATGAAACGCTTGATCTTATTGATCAGACAATTATGCCCCATCGTGTGATATCATGTGATTTCATATGACATCATGACGCCGTTACAAAGAGGCGACATGCATTGTTCAAAAATGCATTTCACTTTTCAAAGGTATCTACCCTGATTGGGGATTTTGCATCGCTCCTCCGATGCCTTTCATTCTATTGGCTGTAGCTGGTGTCTCGTAGGTCTGAATAAAAAGTGGAATGAGGATGATCTCTGTAGGTTTTCCACCTCAAACTAAACTCATATTTCCTGCAGTGCAGAAACTTGTCCACCTAATAACACAACAGTACGGTTTTGGTTCCAGAAGTTATCTAGAAACATTGGTTATATTTTAAAATATGCACCACAATATTTTCTTACTTCGTCACAAACATAATTAGTGACATATTTTGTCCCACAAGCATCTTTCTTTCTTTCTTCCAAGAGGAAGCGTGTATTTCCACAGACAACAATAATCAGTGTCTCTAAATGACTGGGGCAGGGGGATGAAACGTCACACTGATCGCGGGGGAACGAGATAAAACGCGGAAGGGGAAGACGTGTCGTTCGTTCCCAGAAAAAGGAAGCGTTGCGAGAAGCGTGTTTGGGAGCGTTTGAATTCACCAGGCCAGACCCCAAAACACGAAGGCTACGTAAAACCATCTTCCGTGTCACAAATCCGTCCTGAGTCGACACCGCTCGGTCCCGGATCACTCGCGCTCCTGCTTACGTCCAAATCCTCGGCCGCACTAAGTACCGGAGCTCATGTAACTCACGCCAGCGCGGATCTCTGCCTTGGCTCTTAAACACCTCCCCCCGACCGGTCGACTCGCTGAGCCAGCAGGCCTGTGCTGAGATGAAAACCTTTTTAATGTTACCGGGTTTTAATCTGTCAAATTGTGCAGCCGGCTTGATAAATCACACGGGGCCTTTATTAAATATTTGGACGTGAGCCACAGTCTTTGGATCCTTCCTTTTCTCCTGCGCCGACTTCTCCGGACGCGGCGGCCACGCGCTGGTTAATGAATCGCCGCTTCGTTTTTAAAAATGTTGCTGAATGTTTATTCCACCAACTGAACAGATACAGTTGGTCTCTAATGTTTATATTCTGGGTAAAAACTAAACATTGAAAGTGACTGTTATTTCCACCACTTCAGTTTGGCTCCATTTTTTCACATATCCTTCCCATTTCCGTCATAACGAAAAACCAAAAGTCAAACATACAATCAGGATGTGAAACACCACATTTCTTCTGGTAAAAGGAGTTCTTTTATTGTATCAGTGTCATTTAGCATTTAATGTCATAACGTCTACAGACAGCCTGACATAAACAGAACCATTCCATTTTACATCTGCTGCCTCTCCCTGCTGTAAAATCCATCTCGGACCGGCTCGCGACGGACACTGGTCTTTTTTTTTTGGGATGGCGCTTAGTGCTGGTATCTTTTTCGATCGAGGTCGAAGCGAGGGCCTGACATTGACCAGAAAAAACAGAAGTTGCGCAAATGGCAAGTGGTTCCTCGGACAACCTGCGAGGCGTTTTTTTTGCGTCACGGAGGGTGCGGTCGCATATGCGCTTATGGCGAGTCGGTGAACCGGCCCTCAGGGGAAAAAAACTTTCATGAGTGCATGC
This sequence comes from Scophthalmus maximus, assembly GCF_022379125.1. Lineage (NCBI taxonomy): Eukaryota > Metazoa > Chordata > Actinopteri > Pleuronectiformes > Scophthalmidae > Scophthalmus > Scophthalmus maximus. The sequence continues at coordinate 4,573,378 of NC_061524.1, read as the reverse complement.
TTGTCTGGAGAGCTAAGATTTGTGCTTTGTCTTTTTATTCCATCTCTAATCATTTCTGCCATCAGAACTTTTTCCTCCGGCCACATGCGGCGCTGACCCTGCCGAGAGAGGGAGAAGGGAGCGAGGCCGCTCTGACGTCTGCCGCCGTGTCCGCTTGTACAGCTCCGTGCGCCGGAAGACGAGTGCGCATAAGTGCATCCGCTACGCTGCAGGGGGGGGGACACACGGTGCCAGGCATACCTGGCTGGGCAACAACTAGACCGCTTCCCCCCGACTGAAGTACAACGCGGCGGCATTTGAAACCCACTGCTCTCGGTGAGCGGAGTCCGAAACGCTGATATTTCACACCGTGTCCATTTCACCGCCGCCCCCCCCCCCCCCCCCCCCCCCCCCGGGACTATACGATGGCGGCCGGGTTCACTGGCAGCCATGTCGGAGCTGTAACTGCAGAGGGGGATAGGCGTCGTGACTCCCAGGTCTCATTACCCTCCGGCACAGTTTAGCACTGGATAGCGTTAGCCGTTAATGGCCCCTTCTAACTAAGAGGGGTGATTCCGAGAGACGGCAATTCGGGCCCCGTAAAGCCGACCGCGGAAGGCATCTCGCTGAATAAGGAGGCGGCGCTCTCAAAGCGCGCGGTGTCGCTTTCGACGCCCCCGCTTTCATTTACTTTAAGCTGCTGTTGAAATTACAAGATTTGCAGATTACGTCGCTTGTCTTGATGAGCAGACACAACTTTTGAAAAACTTATTTCACGTGTTCAATGATGATTTCAACCCATCAAACCGAGCAAATCCTTAGAGGAAGCCATCAACGCAAGTAAACCAATATTAGCTTTAAGAGTTGCCTCGACCGTCACAGGATGAAGGATGTACCTCGGCTCATCTACAAGTATGTAACGAGGTTAAGGGGATTCGATTACACGGCATCTAAATTTAGCCGGGGCAACTTATCAAATCAAACGGGAGAGAAAAAGATGTACAATCAGAGTTTAGGGCCGCCAAGATCCGTTATTTCATTTCAGAGAGCCCCGGCGTAATCTAAAGTGTATCCGAGGAAACATTTGCCGCAGTGCTCACTGACGTTCCCCCGAAAGGAGATCGGTCTTATTCGCTTTTTATTCGTACGCCTTAACGTGCGCGCGTGTGAATAAATATATTACGTGATTTCATTGTTCTGCCTGACTCCGCTAATCCTCCATTTTCCATTGGTTTTAACTACACACGGTATGTCGGCGTGCAAATATCGGATTGTGAATGACGCAGAGGTGGAAAGAACACATTTCATTTCCTCACTATCTATGTAAAATCTTATTTTTTGTTTCCTGTACTCCTGTTCAAGCATTTTTTAAATGGACAATATTAGATATATTTAAGGCAAAAGTTCACTGATGTGCACAAACACAAACTGTTCACCAAACACCTTTTTTATTCTGGCCCTGTTAATAGCACTGAATCGTCAACCAAGATGTTTAACAGGGAGCCACGTTGGCCTTTGGACAGGGCCATACATTTATGATATGCCTAAGTTATGGGGCGACTGCATGTTGCCCGCGCATGCGGGCCTGTGCGACCGGGGGTTTCCAGCCCGTAAAGCTCGGGGTACGAAAGGTCAAGGGCCATTTGGGCATGTTGAGTGGATTTGGCAGCACAACAACTGGCATCTTGTCTCCTCTGATACAGGTAATAAAAGCAAACAAGTTAAAAAGCCCCTGCGCTGCCCCCAAGACTGGTGACATTTACACGCTGATCAGACGGTTTTTATGGCGGCGGCGGCGGCGGCGTTTGCCAAAACCCCGGCCGTTGTCTCGACATGTGCCATTAACCTATTTTCTACTCGCGTTTGTGCGAGTTCCGGTGCGACGTCGGCCGCATTTACGTCCAAAAAAAAAGGTCAAACTTGACTTGGATCCCCGTGGATGTACACACACGGTACCGAATGTTAATGAATTGGGGGGGGCAGAGATTTTATTATTAACATCATTACTGACCGGTATTTTTTTTTTCTTTTGCCATTGCCATTGCTGCGGTTTAGTGTGCCCCATCTGTGACTTCCCATATGCAGAAAAATGTCACTCCACTGACCATGAAAAGTAAAGTGAACAGATGTTGGACATTTTCAAAATATGATTTCTTTAAAAAATAAAAAGACTTTAAACAACAGCCATCCAATGGCACTGCGAGCGTCCAGCGGCCCATTTGCCATTAAAACGGGCATATGGTCATATGCCATTAGCTTCCCATGCCCCCTTAACTCACTGAGAGTCTGACAGGAGGTCTGTGACAAGGCCGGGTATCACCCAATGCCATTCCATGCCTCTTTGATATGGTGATTTATGGCGCGCACACACACACACACACACATACAGTGCAGGGACACAACGTTAAAACATAAGCGCGTTGTCGTCAGGGGATGCGGTCTCAAAGACTGTTTGTCCAGGGTTCACAATGTTCGGCGGCTTTGTCATTCCTGAGCTAATCCCGCTTGTTCGTCCCTGGACTCAGAAACAGCAGAGTCGGGTTTCTGGCCCTTCTCCTCCGCCCTCCGTCCTCCGTCCACTCTGGGACCGTGATGACAGGGGACAATCCCGTAATAGAGTTCAGCTCCGATTATCAACATGCTGTAAAACCGTCTGAAGGTGATTCTGATGGGCTAACATGGGATGTCAGCAGGACGGGTCCGACATATGCTACAGTAGATATATATATATATATATATATATATATACATATATATATATATATGTGTATAGATATGTATAGATATGTATATGCATGTGCACACTGTCTTCTTAGACTGATTTAAGAAAAAAGCATTATGGCTGCATTCATAACCATTTGACCTTTGTGTTCATTTTTTGTGTTTCTGTCTCAAGCGAGATTCACGTCCGAGTTGTTCTGATTGTGTTTCTCTTCTTCAGATTACGGACTTACTGTAATTGGATCTGTTTTAATCAATACATTCTCATAAACGCTTTCATCATAAGCAGATCCAGCCGTAGAGCATGACCCCAGCTGATGTTGGGCCCCCAAGTTGCTGTTATTTGCCCTCTTCATATGGATATATTAGAATCAAAAATGAGAAAAGGTGTGTGGCTTACACGCACGCACCAAAATGGGTTATCGCCCTCGTGAAACATTCAGTCCCCCCAACTTGGGCTCCCCAATGCAAAAAATCCAGGAGCCACTCATCCTAAACAGTCTCATGCTGCCCTCTAGAGTACTGAGACACCTCCCATACACACACACACACACACACACACACACACACACACACACACACACACACACACACACACACACACACACACACACACACACACACACACACACACACACGCACACGCACACGCACACGCACACACACGCACACACACACGCACACACAACCCCAGTCACAGTGGGGGTTCCGGAGCACTCCCCTCTCAGAGCGATGGAAGTCCAAATAAGTCATGATCCCGCCACCTGCGGAGGGGCGTGCGGCTCTTTGACATTTCCGGAGGTGGTGACGAGTCACGTGCACCACAGGACTGAAGACAAATTAGACCAACTGTCATGATACAAATAAATCATACGTGCATTATTTTCAGCGCAGTTAAACTAGAAGACGTGGAGCTCCAGCACATCTGTCAGGAAAGGATTTCAGGGGTGATAATTGTAAGTGGCTGTGGTTGTATTAAAAAAGTGCCACTTCAAGTTGTAGCAGTAAAGCCTTGAAAAGGTGTTGATACGTCGTGTGCTGTAAGGGGAGTGCTGCCATAGCAGCCGCGGCGTCAATATAATCTGCAGCACAAAAGCAGAGTGGTGTAGAGTACCTCTTCAGTGCAACCATTGTGATAGTTTAAAACCCCTTTAAAACATGACGGTGCCTGCCGTCCACGGGGGGAGTCGTCTCTCCCCTTTCGCATAGCTTCGCAGTGATGTCTTCATCAGCGAGGCATTCAGCGAGCCGCTTCCGCGGTCCGTCGAGTGTCGGCAGAGGTCCTTTGCACGTCCCCTCAGGTAAGCCCCTGTCAGACTCCAGGCAAGGATAGAGCAATATGAGGAATAACAAAGTATCTCAGGGTTCGTCCTCGAGGCGGTTTTGTCTTTGCCCAGGACCTGTCACATTCTAAAGGAAGGGCTTAAAGTGTTTGGGGGTTGGGGTGGGGGGGGCGGTAACACAGAGAGATGAGCAAGAGCGGTGTGAGTGAGACAAATGCCAGACGTTTTTGACTCGGTGGACTGGAAATGTGCACAGTAAGTTCGACCTCGAAGCCCTGGGATGTTTTAATCGTGATGTGATTGTTCATAGCAACGAGGTTATGATACTTTTTTTTATTTACGTGTCAATGTCTGCTGACCTGGCAAACCAGCTCTTTGTCGAATGGGGACTTTGATAATGACCTTGTTTTAAGTGGGATGGCGTTGACAGGGACAACTTTTAACTGGCTGCTGAGTGGCCATCCAGGGTGGGCAAGGTGTCAGGCGGCCTCCCGGGTCCCCGGGCCATCTGCTTCGGGTCCTACTTTAGCAGGGGGGGAGATGTGTGGCCGTTTTCTGCTTAATTAGGTCCAGTAAACAGGCACTCATCAAAAAGCAGCTGCTAACGTCCCCATTAAGACTCAAACACACACACACACACACACACCCGAGGACACAGAAACAGACGTGGTGCCATTGAGATGAAAATCACACAAACACATCAGTAATGGCTGTTTTGATGATTAAGGTCAGCGCGCGGGAGCGAACTCTCTCACCTTGACCACTTGACACCCCCCCACACACCACACCACTGTTTCTCGTGTCTCGTTACAAAGTTGAGACACAAGAGGCGTTTGGGAATCCTGTGCGTCTTCGCACGTACACTGTTTTGTATGCCGTGCCCCGGGCGAGCAGAGTGAATGCGAGTGTTGCACACGTGTGTGTGTGTGTGTGTGTGTGTGTGTGTGAAAAAACGGAACAGTTGCCACATTATCACCTCGGTAAAATTACAGGGAGCACAAGAGTGCAAACAATCAAATGCCCTAATGGCACAATTATGGAGCCGTGTGCGGAATCGGCCGCCGACACTGAAACAAAACAAGCCAACGGGAGAAGCAGAGAGAGACGCATTTCCCACAAATCTCACACCCAAGCCTCCTTGTTTGCGATTTCACACAACAAAGTTGTAAACTGGAGGGAAATACACTTAACCGCCCGCTGGACGCTTGCCAAATTTCCATAGGGCATTAGCAACCAACTGGTGCAGGCTCATTAAAGAGCAGGGAAACCTATAACCATTAAAAGGCCATTAGGCAGCATGTAATTTTGTGGAACTAAATGGCGGAGAGTAATCAAAAGCACATGAAGCCCAGCTGGGCGACTGGGCAAACTGTTTCGATTAGGGGGGAATCTATCATCGACAATGGCAGCTTTTTGGGGGGTCAATTTTCCCGTGCGCTCGATTCTTTCCCTCTGTCACTTCCACTCTCTGTCTTTCCCCTGCTCCGCAGCGTCCACGCTCTTCGTCATTAGGATCATTATGATTGCAGTTTCACTGCCGCGGACGAAAAAATGAAAAAAGTCTACTTATACACCTGTATTACCGCAGACCCCAATCTGAAACGTCAACACTGAGGCTGTGAGTACAGCATTAGAAATGTTTGCCAACACTAAATCCCCATGTCAGATATGGGCTGAAATTTAGGATTTCAAACCATATTTAACAATTTACCGTAGCTACAAAAGCTCAACGAAGGTCTTTTCTTTCAGATCCCATTGGTGTTATTTTACGAGACATTCACAGGCAATTGCAGCTGTCACATTGATTTTCCCCTTTGCTGATTATTTCCCACAAAGGTTTTCAGCTAAACTTTATACTCGCACATACTGTAATAAGGAAAACACTATGCATATTTCTCCACAGATTGTCACAGATACATTGCTAAACGTGACCAACGTAATGATAAACTCAAAGTGTATTAACAATTCATCAGACAGCATATATAGTACTGTATCAATATCCTATTTCTTCATCAGTAGCTACCGATCAGCCGTGAATGTGTTTTTCGCGTTTATCCACAAACTTACCACATTCATTTTCACTCCAGGCAAGAAGAATTGTAGAGAAAGGGAAACCACCCTGGGCCTTGTAAAAGTCATGTCAAATTCTCCGAGCCGGCTCCCTGCAGTGGTAAACGGTGTCCGAGAGTAAGTTTATTACGTGTAAAGTGTCATTAGACCAGTCAAGGCACATGTTTCTCGAGGGGCCGCCCTGGATTTGGAAGCCATTTTTGACAGGCCAGACTCCGATTAGACAAATGAGTCGTGAATTTTGGACTGACACGCCTCTCGGGGGGGTCAAATCGAGTGCATGCCACCTTGTTTCAATCAATGTATTCACACTCAGACCAGAACATTGGGAACATTCATCCATCTCCACATTAAAGCCTGAAGGCCTGAAGGACAACGTTGGCCTGTGAAGAGAGCGAGCAGGTTTTGAGCGTATCAGAGCACCAGACAAAAGAAACATTGATGTTGGCCGATGACCTTACTCTCACAAGTTTCTTCCATAAAAGACACTTTGGTGGAGTAAAGAATAGACGGTGCGTTTATGGGAAAAATGGTGGCGATTAGTCGTCTACAGTATTTTACAAAATGCATGCTTTATTGAAAAAGACTGGAAGCAATCGATGGAGACCATAAACTCTTTTCTCAGGAAAATGTTTCCTGACGTTATGAATCAAGTGAGAAGTTGAGTAATTTTGTCATAAACTTCTATAGAGATGGACTTCGTCTTCTTGCAACCAGTGGAGTCGCCCTCTGCTGGTCATTCCAGAGAATACAGGCTTCAGGCACTTCCGCATTGACTTCATTTTGAACTTGTCTAATCGGTTGAATACTTACTTGTCTTATTTCAGTCAATCAATCTCTTAAATGTGCTTCCAACTTGGAGACTTTGTAGATGTGCTGGACAACAAGGTAGTAGTAGTTGCTCATCAACCACATTGCTCTGTGTGTGTGTGTGTGTGTGTGTGTGGTTACAGACAATAACAGCAGAGGGGGAAAAGGGTACTAAAGATTTAGCGCGACAGCGTGGATCAACGAGTGCGAGAAGTGGAGGAGGAAAAGCGAAGAAGGTTTCTAATATGTGAGTGGTGGAAGGTAAGAGCGAGAGGGACTTGAAGGGGTTTCTCCTTTCAACACCTCATTTACTACACACATCTGTCTGCTTAACCAGTCGCAGCACATACATATTGGAAACATCGGGGCCTCAGACGCTGTCCATTCTTCACAGTGGGACTGTGAGAAGGCACCGGTCGACAAAGGGGGATTCCCAAACCTCAACTGGAGAGCTACATTTTCTTATTGGTCTGTTGACAATGAAAGTCACTGGAGTGAATATAAGAATATTATTTCTATTTCGCTTTAAAACACATTGTAAAAAATATTCCAAACTCAACAGTGTGTTGTCCATTGTACTGTAATAAAAACAAGAAGTCAAGTATTCAAGCATTGAAAACTCAGCACTCAGTGTAGGTCACTGTGAATAAGACCATAGAGAGATACTCTCATTTAATCTCTAAGAGTGCGCGGGACAATTAGCAAAAAATGCAAATTCACCTCAACAGAGTTTTTATTTGTTCATTTTGTAGAGGACAGATGTTGCCAATCCGACTCGGGTTGGTTGATTTCATTTGAGTCAATGTCATCAAGCCAAGACTTTTTAACGCGCCGGGCCAGTTAATCCGGGAAATGAAGGAGATAAAGTGATTGTTTGCCTCGTAAAAGGTTCAAGCGTGCCTTTGCAGAAGAAAGTACAGTTGGAGCACACGATTCATTTCCATCCACTTTATTGCCTTCAAAGGACAGTGGAAAGAAAGGTGCACAGTGCTTCTGCTATATTTCAATCCTGACTTTCTCCTTTCCTGACTCCCATTCTGCCTGAATAATAATAATACATGATATTTTTATGGCGCTTTTCTGGGAATTCAAAGCGCTTAATAGAATAGAATAGAATAATATATATCTGGGAAAAAAAGTATATCAAAAGAAGAAGCTTTCTCTCCCCTTACCTTAGTTGTACTAACTTATGTTCACCAAAGTCTGATTTAGTCATTGTAAAAAGTTCTTTACGTGCAAACTAGAAAACAACTGTTTTATTTTTACTTTATTTAACACTTTTATTTTCGGAACCAGCCAAGAACCACCAATTTTTCCTGTTTTTGACTCAAGCGATTGATATATGCAGTGATAAGGAGATCGCAGGTGCGGCAGCACGTGCAGACATTGGGCTTTGCTTCGTGCAGCCTCTTAAAATGCAAGTGACAAAGAAGTATATTATGTAATGAAAGCCACGACTTCTGCAGTGTGTCCTTTGCCAGACTGTCATCTTTAAAGCGTATAGTGCAGGTTCACTGTGGCTGCGGGGGGCACAGCCGGGTGATGCAACCTCTCATACCTCTCTGATGAAAAGACCGTGGGTCGCCCTCCCCCACCCCAACTGTGAGAGTCAACTAATTACTCCACATGTTCCACAGGTAATAAAATCGCGGGGCGTCAGGTGAAAACGGCGACTCTGAGCTCAATAAGAACTCTGGGGGGGGGGGGGGTTACAGAGATGTTGGCACTTCAGATGCTTTCTGTCCATTTGAAGTTTTGAAGGTTCATTAATTCCAAGCGGGAGAAGAGAACGGACGACCCTTTACAGAGGCGGATGAGTCAGAGGCGAACTGACCTGGAATCAAGCAAGAGTCTCCACATAGGCAGCCTGTTATTTGCAGTAGGACAGATTTTAGTGTGTGAGTTATAAGCCATGGAATCAACATGTGCTGATTCTTAAATTGATAAAAACATAATCTGGGTTACAACAGAGTATTAGGGCCATATTGAAGAAATTAAAATTCTGAGATTTCTAGGCTGAAGCTGTATGACAACAATAAAGTCATAATTGAGAAGAAAATCATAATATTACAGAATAAAGTTGCAATTTAATGAGAAATAAGGTTATAATATTGAAACAATCAAGTCTTGATTTGATGAGAAAACAGTCATTCTATAATAAGAATTAAGTCGTAATTTAATTAGAAAAAAAAGGCAAACTATTTCGAGAAAAAGATAAAGAAAAATATTTTCCATTTCCTCCTCCACAAAAGAGGCAATTTCCTCCAAATCTGTGTGGATCTATCTTCTGGATAGACACAGTTTCTTGCACAATCTTTTCAAACTCATGAGTATTTTGTTATTTGTGAAACCTATACTAAAGTATAACCTAACACAATTCTCCACAATCCTCGACGACAGGCTGATCTTCTGATATCCCCCGATTAAAATGACATATAACCTAAACTTTAGTTTATTTCTCGAAGTGAATATACAAATACTTATACTCCATCAAAATGAGACAGCTAAAAAAATAACACTTAAAAAAAGAAACTTCTTCTATAAAGAGAAGTTAAACAAAATAGAATCATCAGATGTGTATTTGGCAACTTTCCGTGACCTCGACCTGACACTCTGCGTTCGGTACAAAGCAGGGAACAATATTTTGTCCTCCCACTGTCTGAGCGGAAGAATTTACAAAACATTAAACTGACGAAAAGCTTGGACCGGGGTGTACAAGTTATAACTCTGGAGCTTACGCCAGCTGATGGCTGTGTCACTTTGACCCGGTACACTGCCTGCAGCACATTAACAATGATAATAAAGTCATTATTTTGGCTTTCTTTTATACCTAAATATATATATATGGCGCTTGACAGTAAGAAACTCCTTTCCTGTTCCTGAATGTGAGCTGTGGACCTGCCAACGGGTGCAGTCCTCCAAACTCCCTTTCAACATTTTGAAATATAATCTCTATTTTCAAGGAGTAGGCTGATGTCTAACTTACAAAGACTGTAATAAAACTGTTGAGAAAGTTTGTGTTATTATACTGCAGGAATTTCGGGACTGACGTCGCACTCCTGGATATCCAGAGACGCTTATATTTTGAGGAAGACAGAATCCATTTGTTAATTGTATAGAGAGCACAGTGGGTGGAAGAGGGTGAAAAATCTTTACAGAAATATCTGTTATTAGCATTCATATGACAACTTTTAGCTTAAGTATAAAGTATACTGATGTTCACGTACTACGAGACTTGTTTTCCCTACAATTATTAGCCGGTGTACAAACTGTCAATCCACAGATTGAGGATGAAATCTACCGTCCCACCTACGGTTAGGTAAAGGTTATGGTTTCAGTTACATGTAAATAAACAAGTGTCCTAAACCATGATTTTTTCCCCTGAACCTTAACCAAGTGGCTGCGTTTCTAAATATAACCACAGAAAACATGGAATCACCACGAGCGAACCAGCTCATACGCAGGGTATCAATGTATTTGCGACTTGCCAAATATCTAAATCAAAAGCATATCCTCGCTATACCTCAACAGAAAAGATGGAATCCGGTCCGCAATTACATTTCCCGTCGCTGTTGCAAATTAGTTAGTGTATAAACGTAAATTTCGAGGGAGACGCGGTTCACTTGAATCACTCTGGAAGCTGTTACGAAACAACCGCGCCGGAGCCGTGCACTCCGACAGGGTTAAACAATCTCCATATGTGAGAAGAAGCTAAAAGTAGAACAAATTATTCATTTCGAATTGTTAAAAAAAAATATTGCTGGTACCTTACTCAATGGAAGAAACTAATCCAGATAGCCTAATCTAATATTTCATTTCATAATACGAACGGGGAAAAAATAGAATCAAATATTTGGTCAGTTGGACTGTTCACTTGGACTGGCTCACTCCTCAACACTTATGGATGCTGTCGTTTTGATGACGACATTCAAGCCGTACTTTTTCAGTATTCCAGTGGAAAACTAAAGAGGTTTCGAACCCCGGTGGAGCGTAGGTGTGGGTTTGTTTTGTGCAGTGGAACAAGTCTATCCGTCTTCTCAGCTGACTCACACACTCCCCCCCCCCCCACCTCCTTCTCAACAATGTCTGACTGCCGTGTCCCTTGGCTGTGTCGGGGGCACTTAAGCCCCTGACTAGTCTGATTTACAGGGGATGAAATAAAAAGGGGGGGGGGAGTTGTTACTCGATGAACTACAGCAATGCTAGCTTTCAACGCCGCGTCCTCCCTAAACCGCCGTGATAGTGCTTTTCTTGCAGCCGCCCAGCAAATCTACTGTGCCCCTGCCCGCATCCAGGTCTGCTGATGGGCTCGACATGTGCAAAGACGGAACGAGGGCCAATAAAGTCCCGCTGTCCCAGGCGGCTGCCGACCGACGGCCGCTGCAGACAAAAGCAAACAATTAGAGACTCTGGTGGTAATTGACTAGCTGTCATGCTCGATATCCAAACAGTCACGTCAGATTTTATTCCATATTAGGCTTCAGATTCTGTTATTTTCCTCTAAACAGTGTTTTATAGGTTTTTATTATGATTTTGTTGTTATGCAATCCAAATTTTTGTTTCTTTCTTGTTTGCAGTTTCTGGGTGAAATGTAATTATGTCCAGCTTGAATTTCATTGTTTTTTTTTATTTTATCAAAGAAATGTAAGTTCTGCATCAGAACACTATTTCATTTTTAACTGAGTTTCTACACAGTTTTTAAAAAAGTTACATGCTTTTATTAGAAAGCATTCATTCAAAATGTCCGCCGCAGCCATAGAGAAACATATATATATATATAACAATATATATATTTTTTGCATGAGAGATTATGAGATTCATAAGTCTCGGTAAAGTCGATATTTTTGGTTTGTACTGTGCAAAATGATTAACAATTCAGTTCAGAGGTTGTGTACAAAATGTACTTTACAAGAACAATTACAGTCTGTAAGATCTATAGAAGCACTGCTAGTATTTCTCTCCAGCATCACCCTCTTGTCTCTTCCTTCCTCTCGCCCCTCTCACGGATCCATCCCCACATTTTTTCCCACTTCACTCATGAATGTGCGGGACACTGAAAGGGGGCCCCACTATGCAGCCGCACTCGCACTCACTACATCATATCTGGAGCTATAAGAAGCACAGAAACCCAATATCTGGAGTTTCCCCACGGTTCGCATGGAGTTCCCATGCACCCACCCCCGAGGTTCCACCCTTGGCTCTGGGCCCCATGATTCACCGAGGACAGGGAAAAAAGGGCTGAGCGGAGACTTGTAATCCATTACTATAGGAGACGGAGGAGGGCAGTGGGGAGGAAGAGGAGGGGAAAGGTGGTGTGGAGGGGCGGGGGGGGGGGGGGGGGGGGGGGGGGGGGGGTAGAGGACAGGAAGAAGGTGGAGGATATGTGGGATGGAAGACGGGGATTTTACTGGTCTCCAACACTTCATAACAGCGCTCCTGCAGCCACAGTAGAGATTCTGGGGTGGGGGTCGAGTGGAGCAGAGTAAAATATGTCTTCATTTCTTCGAGTTTTTTGTCATCAGAGCAGAATCTGAAATACTTTATTGATCCCAGGGGAGAATTGGGTAAACATCCCACATACAAACATGCAAAGCATGAAAGGATATTTCTTCCATGTTTTGTTGAGAGAGACAAAAAGACGCTGGTCGGATGGATTGGTTGTTAATATCTTGGTTGTTATAACTCCATATATATCCTAAAAACACACATGTGGCCTTTTGACCCTCTCTTCTCCATCGCTGCCTCTGTTCCTCGGACAACAAAATGGAAGCGCACCGCTTTGAATTTTTGCAGCGTACAACAGGATCCTTGAACCAAAAAAAACGTGTAATGTAGTTCATTCCTGCCGTGACCGTGACGACCGGGGCCCTTTTGCCCTGTCTTTCACCAAAATCCTCCTGCTCTCCTCCGGCACACTCAACACAAACGCCCGATGCCAAATACCTGTCGCGGCGTCTCCTTCACCATCTCCCTCTTCAGCTGGAGGCACATGACACGTGAAGATACATCCTCTTCCATTGTCCGCCTGCCCACTAGTGCTTCATCGCTGAGTTTCCTTCTTCTGTACCACCTGACCAAAAGTGAACTATACTTCACTCGCTGCTTTCCCCTAATCAGCAATCTGTCCCTCTGCTGGAGGGAAGCTAACAGCCCCCGACCACCGAGCCTTTGCGTTACGTTCAGCTATACTCCTGCCCGCCTTCAATCTGATTGGATTTTCTGTTGCCAGTTTTATTCCTGCCAGCCAAATACTGTGACCTTTCCTGTTTGACCTGTAGGCCTTTATGGTTTAAAAACCAGTAAATAGTGTTTTAAGCTTGTTCGTTGTTTCTGCTTCTGGAAGCACAAAGTGTCTCCCATAACTGAAACAGCTGCTGGGTCTGTCCTATCCAGAAAAACTACAGTTTTGATTGTCAGTGTGACATTTTCAGAATAAAGTGACATTGAGAAGAATGGATTGGCATAAAAGATATTTGGTTATGAATGAAAACTGGATTTCATGTCCTGTCACTGTTTTAGTTACCTAACCTTTATCAATATACCAAAAATAAAGCTATTTTTTGGTTGGGGTTTCACAAATATGTTAAATTTAAACCTTGTCATTTAGGAATAGAAAAGAAATATATTCTGAAAGCAATAGATAAGCATTCAGGATCACACTGTGTTCTCCCACATTACAAGCTCCAACTGCTCTACACAGGTTGAGAAGTCTCATCATGGTGACTCGCACATGTCGCGTTCAAGTGTCCTTAAATAACCACGGAGAATCTCCAGCCGCCGTCTCTTAAGCCCCCTTCACTGTCACCCAAAAAACTTCCACGGGACCCCTTGCTGCTTTTGTGGTGAGTTGTCTGTTTTTATTTATATCAGCCCGGGGAGGAGAGGTGAGGAAAGCTGAGATGAGGACACCTCCCACCCGCCAAACCATCTGCCCCAACGCATACTTGGACAAGACACTCCAGAGATGCACTGCACCTGCTGTGGCCCCTGGCACGCAAGGCTCCTCTCCACAAACACCTCATATATTATAGACCCTGCACGCACACACGCACACACGCACACACTCGCACACTCGCACACTCGCACGGCAACTTTATTTAATCTTGCTCTATGTTAGTGTCCGTACTTACGGTACTGCGTCTTCATTTGCTGGACTCGTCTTGTCCTCGTTTTCATTCCGTTGGGGGGGGGGAACAAAATTTGAACATTACTTTGTGATTTTATTGAGTTTAAGTAATGTCACAAGAATTCTGGCGCAGAAATAATCTACCCAGAGAATGCACTCGGCAGCGAAAACAAAAACCGGGCCCTAAATTCAATAAGAGCTACGGTGATGATAATATTATCTATTCTGACATGTAGTCAGTCATCACTTCCTTGTTTTCCGTGCGGCAGGACGGCTCCTCGTCTGGCCCCGTGCATCGAGTTGCATTTTATAAAGTGACAACACGGATCCAAAAAGGCACACCGAAGACTCTGATTGCCGTCGCCGCTGCAACGTTGACAGTTTAATCTCGAATCTCTCATTCGAAATGATGCCGCGTCTCCCGTTTTAGATCCCTCCTGTCGTTAAACAAGTCCACTGCTGCCTAAAACTAAACTAAATGGACGCTGATAAAGATCTATGTCTACATGCTGGATTTGGTTACACTGTTAAAATAGAGATTTGCTAGTTGACATGTTTTTTTCTTTTTTTCTTTCCTAGGTATGTGGTTACTTACACATTTGTGGTATGTTCTAAAAATGGCTGCTGGGGGCAATTGCCTGTCTGGTAAGCTCCAGTCCTGGGCAGGGTTTGTCCAATTCAGTTGGGGGGCGGAGGATGGAGATGAGGGGGATTGTTTATTTGCCAAATGTGGTTATTACCTCCGTCAGGCCTCCGCTTTTGAAATCCCAGGCTTTTCAAATCACTGATGTAAAAATCCAAAGTGTTTTCTTAGTCAATTTAAGCCTCAGAAAAAACTCAAACAATAAACAGGCCTCCTGGAAAGCTAATATTTTCCGAATCGGATATTTATTTTAAAAAAGGCGACGTCGGAGGAGCCACGGCTTATTTGTGTGATCAGAAGAAGAGCTTTTTTTCCCCTCGCTGCCCGGTCCACGCGGGGGCTTTCAAGTCTGGCCGCCTTCAAATAAATATGGAAAACGGGCCCTGCAGTTTTAAAATCACATACAGATGATGAGGGCTGATGTGTGTAGTCACACGCTGTGGGAGCCCATGTGCTCGCTGCAGGAATATAAATGGGGTTTTTAATTGTTTCTGACTCAAGTCTGTGGGCTGGGTCTGACAAAAAAAAAAAAAAAAAGCCAATTAGGGAGACTGGAGGAAACAGTGAAGGATTGTCGGCGGGAAAAAGGGCCTGCGACTGTCTGGTCGGCGTGGCAGACAGTGCATGCAGCTGTGTGTGTGTTTGTGTGTGTGTGTTATTGTGCACGTCTACGTGCCTATCTGTGCGCACTTTGTGTGCGACTACTGGAGCGTGCTTTGTGTCTGCGTCCGTACATGTGCAACTCGAGCGCTCAAGTGGTTGTGAGTGTGTGTGTGTGTGAGAGAAAGAGAGAGAGAGCGAGTGCACTTTGAGTTTGAGGGGAAGAAACTGTCACATGGCATATCTGATTACGTCTTGCAATGATTTTTTGTACAGTATTTAGCCTTTTTTTTCTTCTTCCCCCCCCTCCTCCGACACTGAAAGCCTTGGCCACTGCGAAAGTATCTGGAGATTGAAATCAGACCCAGAACTCTGGTCAGACTTGGAATCATAACAGAGGGGGGAAAGCGGTGCTGAGAAAACCAGCTCCGAGGTTTTATGTGACTTATGCGGTGCTTGAATTTCACCCATTGTTTTGCACAGTCAAAACAGTGTTTCGGGATGAAGAGAGACGCGGTCGGCCTAAAATTTATGGCGCAGTTCACCAAAAGTGAAACATCAGACAGCATGTGAGGTCGGCTTCCCCCTTGTACCGTGTGTGTCGCTCTGGTGCAGTGGAACTCTGCAACTGTGTCACTAAAGACAGGTTCCCTGTATTTATCTTTTATTGTATTTGGCATTTTAAGTAATTCTAAATCCTGAAGTACAACATTCAAGAGGCAGGCCAGAAACAGGCGGAGGGGGGAAAAAGTGCCTTTATGGTCAGCAGCAAAAAAACACTTTGCCGTTTGTTCGAGTCATGTTGTGGATTATATGCTCGCGCTCTTCCACTTCCTCTTGCTTTCTGTCGTACACTGTAAGTGAATGTTGGTGCCGATCCGGGGTCGGGGTCCTTGCTTTTTCTATAAATAGGGCCTAAATCTTACATCCACTGTTAATATTTCTATTCTATCTGCACTGCAAACATCTCAACTCAATGTCATGCCATTTATGGATTGCGCATTATCTATCGGAGGAAGAAAACTACAACACGAAACAACATAATCCCCGTAGAAATTAAAAAAACAGGATTGCATTTTTTCACAGTTTACCATGTGCATCCTTCTTTTAATATTACTGTCCTATGATTTGAAGTCACCCCTGATGATGGTATTACAGTGTTGATGCCAAAAAACCGAATCACCTCATATATTTACAATATATATGAGGTATTATTGCGGGTGTTATTATATATAATGAGGTCCCAGAGGTTTTTCCATGCTGACAGTGCGGTGGTTGTTACCAGCAGCAGCCATTTAGCCACACTCGGGTCCCCTGCGGCCTTCGGATTCGCAGAGAGCGAGCGTTTCACCGCTGCTGCTCCAAAAGCTATATTATCCTGATCTGAATGAAATCATGTCAACACGGGTGAAGTATGTGGGTGCAGTTACAAAGACATATACTGTACATTGCGGGGGGTTTTTGTATGTTATATATTCATTTATGTGTGTATGCCTGAAGTGTGAGAGCGAGTGTGTGTGTTCATGTGAGTGTACAGCAGCGCACGTCTTTACATAAAAGTGTGTGTGTGTGTGTGTGTGTGTGTGTGTGTAGGAGGGTAGATGACCTGATTGGTGGCAGTGTGGCCAGCTGGTGAGGGCTAGTATTTCTTCTGGCATGAAACCTCTCTGCCTGGATCACCGTAACCAGGGAGGGGGAACAAGTGTGTGTGTGTGTGTGTGTGTGTGTGTGTGTGTGTGTGTATAATCGTCTGATGCTTTTATCCAGAACAGAACTGAATGAAGCCTCATTTTCAAGATCAATATCTTCGTCATCATTATTAACCGAAAGTCAAGAGTTCCAGGGTCAAAGCCGCAGCGGTGGAGAATGAAGTTTTTTGTACTACACACTATCAACACATCTATGTGCGCTATGCAAACGGACAAAATATGGTTTCCTCTGTTTGTATAATTTATGGGAAGTGGAAGGAATGGCAGAAAAAAAATTGGAGTGAGTGTGAGTGAATAAGAAAGAGAATGCCATAACACAATAAAATAGATGAACTGCATGCATTCACCCCGAGACCGCAGTGCTGTCGACTTTTACGACAGAATGAAAACTCCACTCTAGCTCGTGATTCATTGCGGTCACGCCGACGATTCTTCCCATCGCTGGCTTTTTCCGCTCACTTTCCCAGTTTTAATCTAATTTGTAAGGGGTCAAGTCGCTGCCGATAAACAACGCACGCACCAGAGACTGATGAAGCAACACCCTCTCCATCTATTGTGCGCACATTTTTGGAAAGCCATGAATTGTCAACAAGTTCTATGTGCACAACACTTGCGGTGGTCGGATTTTCCCGAGAAGAGCAAGGTAGAGCAACTTTGTACTTTGTCTATGCAGGGGCAGTGGGAGCAGATGAAAAGGCCTCAGGAGGTGTTCGTGGACACGATGGTTAAAGTAAATGTCAATGCATTCATAGGCCACACACACACACACACACACACACACACACACACGGAGACACATTTTCACAACACCGGTGCACAGCAGCACTCCCAGATCCTAAAAGAATTGCATAAAGCAAGAAGGCCTTTGAATGCGATGTGGGACGAACAGATTTGCATACAAAGCCTTCAAACACACAACCGCAGTAAATACTGTACGTGTGTGTACGATAAAAACATCCTCACTTAAACATCCGCAATCAAATGCGGACACGCAACTGCGAGTGTACACAAAGAGGAGTTACATCCACGCGTGTCAATAAATAAACTTACTATCTGAACCCACACTCACTTAGACCTTCACCACCACAGACACACAACAGCATCAACCTCGACTCGGTGGAGGCTGGAGGTGATCGCAGACAGGACAGACAGAGGGCGAGTAGACACAGTGATGCTGTTGATTACGGCAAGTAACAATTCATAAGAGACACATTGATAACCACAACATACTACAACACCCCAGATTACGTTCAGTGACAACATTTTTAGATACTGTGAATTCATTCGATCAAAAGTATGGGCACAGTTAAGGTTAAACTGATGACAATCTCGCCACAGCATCCATTTAGTGTCTGGAGCTTTTGATCTTATCATATGGTCGTCATGGGCACATTTTTGTCCATGTTGACATGAAAACAGCTAAGATCACAATCTCACCACTGTTTTGAAAGTGTCAAAGGTACTTCATTTAAGCCGGTGGCTCGCGAACCTTTTCTGGAATGCTCCCTATCGGAGGCTCACGAAATAATAATAATAATAATTATAATAAACTTTATTTAAATGGCACTTTTCCCTCACAAAGAAGACAGAAAAGCTGACAAGCCCACGCAGCACCATCACTGAAAATGACAAGGCAAGTAACTCATAAAAGTGCAGCACAATAGCATCAGCAAACTCTTGTTTATTTTCCCTACATAAATCAAATTCATTCAACTTAAGTTTCACACCATATTTCTTCTCTCGTCATCCACAACCCCTCCTCCAGTGGCTCTGTTGTAACAAACCCCGGTGGGGGGGGGGGGCAGTTTTGGAAAACCACTAATTTAAGGTTAGGCAAAGGATTGTCGTCATCAAGAGACCAATGTTTACTGTGGACCCTGGTCTCTGGTGTCATAATCCAACACATCACACACACCGATCCACCACCGCAACCCCCACACCCATACTTATTGTCCAACTATGAAACGTCTGGCTGAAGATTCAGCAACTTCTGTCCCCAGAGGGCCAACATTGAAATCATTAGACTAATTCAAAAAATGTCCAGAGACTCGGTTGTTTACCAATGTAAAAAAAAAAGCTGCAAATACCGCAGCGTACTTTCTTTCTTTTTTTTGCTGGCGTCATGTGCTGCCTCCTGCACGCTCAGCCCAGGTGCAACCCCCCTCCGCCAAAACCTAAACAACGTATTTTCCAGCGGGTGAGAACAACGTGTCTGACAGGGACAATCTCCGCTCGTGGTGTAACATGTGTCAGCTCCATACAGTGTCTGGAGAGAACCAGGTGTGGACGTGGTGCAGAGAGCAGCTTCGACCCGGCACAGTAGCTGCCACGATACATTTTTTGTGAAATTTAAAGTTTCCTCTTCTGGACGCGAAAAAAAGCTCTCCACCAAAACTTTCCACCAAAACAGACTATGCAGTTGAAAAGCTCCAACACAGGCCTGCGGAAAGTCATTCTGAAAGCACTGCATGAGGAAACAAGCAAACAATGTAGATCTAAATGGGGCGAAACATTTTTATTGAAGCATGTCATCACAAAATAACTCTGACGGTCACTGATTGAAGAATATACTATGCAGCTTGCTATAAAGACAAAGCAAGCACAATACAGAAAACCAATTTAATACCACACAAAAATGTATTTTTGTCCGAGAAGTGTCTCCTGAAATAGCGCCCCCCCCCCCCCCCGCGCCAGGCCTTCATTGTCATAGTAAACAATAACTAAAGTTATGAAACAGTCGTGATTACTAGGACTACGGGTATGAAATGGAAACAACAACAACAACAACAACAACAACAACAACATGTCTCCCATGTGATCCCAAAGATCTTCCTCGCATGGACTTTGTCGGTCTGTATAACATACGCCACGCTGACTTTCCATCATTCCCCATTTTAATTACTGCGACCGCTAAAGGTCGCCTTACAATTAAAACCCAACAATGGGTCGTGACGCGCCGCTGGTACGGACGACCTGTTGCGGGGGGAAGACAGACTCATTCAGTGTGTAAAGAATAAATCCAACTGGTATCATACTTTCGCCCGACCTTACATATCTCCTGCAGCTGCATTGAACACACACGCACACAGAGAGAAAGAGAGGGAGAGTAAGTGGTGGCTGGGGATGGATTCTCTGGTTCTCTAGGGGGCAGTTTAGATGGTCACGGCTTTCCCTCTGTGCCACTGAGGCATTGCCACTGTCTGTTTCACATTTAACATTGCACCCCTCCCCTCCTGCACACACACACACACATACACACTGCTTACACTGACATTGCCTGTTTCACATTACAAACACATGCACACAACACATACATTCATCGCACACTATCTGACAAGCATGCAGATTGACTCTCACACACACACACACACACACACACCTCCGCCACTGTCTGTTTGACATTAAAGCCGAGTCCCTCTGCACCAGCAGGCGGTTGTTTATGGAGATATAAACTATTGCTGTAATTACCCCATATGTAGTCCTCCAAAAACAATGACGCTCCCTGATGAATATTTAACGACTGAACTCATGCACACAAATATGCGTGATAACGATATGCGCGCACACCATCAAACACTGCCTGATTAGAACCGATCACAAACACTATCAAAATGGCTCGGCCTCTTCTCGCTCCTCTAGTAGTCATGGACGTCTCGAAAAAATTCTTAAATCAAATCCTTAGTACTGGAGAAATAAACATTGTGACGTAAAATGATTCTGCATTCAACGAATTCCAAATAAGACATGCTTGTGACTGATTTTGTTCTGGTTGCTTCATCCACAAAACTGTCCATGTCAGTTCTTGCAATCCATACTTGATTGACAACAGTAAACTAAAGCTGGCAAGGCAACTATAATCAATACAACAGGAATATTTTACCCAAGTTAGTCTCCTCCTTGCATCAATAGCGTTGTGGATGACAGTCAAAGCAAGCCAAGTCATGTTCATGGACATCCATGGACCAGGCCATTCAAAAAAACAAAAAACAGATGAACCTTATTTGCATGTAAATTATTTAGTAACAGATTTTCTTTTAAGCATATTTTTAGTCCGGTGTCTAGCTTCTTTGCTCATGGTTGCATATGAATAAACAACATTCATGCGAGCAACCCAACGATACATGAGAAGCGGCAGCACAGTCGGCAGAAATGAGTGTGACATGGTGAACGAGGAGAACTTACAGAGGGTGAAACCCAAGGCTTTTTTCTGGAGGGGGGGCTGCGGCGAGCTCCTCTGTCCGACATAAGTTAGCATCAAAGAGGGAGATGACAGCTTCCTGTGAAGAGGCAGGGGAGGCGAGAAGATAGATTTCAGTCAGACGTGGCGAGTATGGATAAAGACTTCCATGTTTTACTCCTGCGCTTGCAAACACACACAAAACGGCATGCTTATTCAAATAACACGCGTATCATTAAATTATTATTAACTTATATTAATTTGGCCTAGGTATGTTGATGAAACAGGCCTGCTGATGACTGAGGTACAAACATGCAAAAAAATAGTACCTACCACATAAGCACAACTGATTTGACAGAAATCAGTGCACCCTCATATGAATTATTTAATAACACAAAAGCTTTTGACTACATCTGTCTCTTTTATGAATGTCATTGATGTGGGGAAACTGCTGCAGGGGCAAAAAAAAAAGTTTCAGTAAATCTGAGGCAAGACAAAAAACAATCTAAAACATATTTTAACTGAGCTTTGATGAGGAAACTCTGTCAGAAGTTTAAAAAAAAGTTGTGACCTGACATATATCCACATGATTCTGGCACAAGCACTCATTCCGAGACATACCTAAATACCTGTGTTCACAAACAGTCACATGTTGTTGATCAACTACATTTTCACGTGTAACATGCAGTTTCCGTTTGCCTCTTTAAACCCCGGGACACACGATCCGCCAGTTTTTTGAGGTCAAAGAAGCGGCGCGACCACAATCTTTCTTCAACCGGGAACAAATGAGCGCTAATCGGGGCACTGCGAAGAGAAAATAAACTCCCCCCTATGTATGATGAGTGAAAGAGACGGGTCGAGATAAGCTTTGCTTCAAACTGTGCAATTGTATTGAGATTAATCACTTTTAGTATATGTGGGAAAATAAACAGGGACACATGAATATAGCTTACACAAACGTATACACTTGTACATATAGACATAAACAGGTTTAATTGCATACGCACAACCACATACACCTCAATATCATGCATACATACAAAAACACACACATCATTATTACTACGTACCAAGCCTAAGTAACCCTTCATATTAAAAGGTATTTTAAATGGGAAAAGAATGCAATTAAAGTTTTAAAAAAGGGCAAAAGTGTTAGGCGTAGTGGTTAAAACTGAACGCATTCTTAACAGTAAGTAACAGTAACAACGAAAGACGGTGTGTACTGATAACAATGGGGATGCCTTGCAGACATTCTGCTGGCATGCACGTTTCGATTTTCCAGCAGGTGCGGAGGTAAATGAATATGTTAAGTCCCTTATATTGTAAAATGATAGTGAGACAGTGAAATCCACGAGGGGGGGGGGTACTTGAAAGCAAAAGAACCCCCCACAGCACACAGACCTATCGCTCTGGTCCGTAACCTTGTAACCCAGTTTCGGGCGACACTACACACACCGTACTGACACTGTTTCCATGGTGTGGCTCCTCGGGGGCGTAGAGGAGGTGCAGTCTTGGTGGATTTGTAAAAGTAGACGTGCCGCATGCAGTGCGGTGAAGTCAGGCACAGAGGGAACGACAAGCCTGCCCTTCCCTGCACCTCCACCTCCCTGGTGACCTTTCACAGAGAACAGTCCTTGGTGGATATTACAGCTCCCATCTCACCAATAGGATCAAAGAAGCCCTAGACCTGGAACACGCAGACACACAAGTGCTTGTACAGTACAATTACAGTACACACAAACACACACAAATGCATTACCTACCTTTAAATGTAGACACAGTCACTTGTAACCTTATATAGGCAAATATGTAAGTGTAGAAAAAGCAAAGACATACAAAGATGCAAAAAAATGCTTAGTTATATTTATATACAAACAAAATTTGAAGCAACATAATTGCAGCTGCACACGGATATATTCAAACATAGGTGGAGGAAGGGAAGGCCCCCCCTCCACCCCACCCCACCCACCCACCCACCCACCCACCCACCCACCCACACACACACACACACACACACACACACACACACACACACACACACACACACACACACACACACACACACACACACACACACACACACACACACACACACACACACACACACACACACACACACACACACACACACACAGGCAACATGTGCTCTCACACACCCTTCAAAGACACAAAATCACTCCAATTCCATGTTTTTTTTTTCCCTTTCTTTACTCCTTCAATGCAGTCCTCAGGGACAGATGATGGGAGTGATAGAAAAGAAGAAGAGGATAAGAGGATGAGAAGGGTGCCTGGAGCCAAAAAAATGAGTAGATTTTCACGAAAAAGCGTCATCTAAGCTGCCCAGTCCCCATCTTTTCTTTTGGAAAAAAGGTTAATCCCCGTCCCTCTCCCGGCAGATATGATCCCTCGTCTACAGGAACCCACTGACATGAATAGAAGCAGGTGAACTGTCTAGGGATTCTATCACTGGAGGAGCGATTGGATTCCACAATACAGAGATGAGCCCTTTTTTTTTTTCATGGGCCAGCGGAGCTATCTTTCCCAAAGCAGGTCAAGTGATCAGAGAGGCAGCTCCGGCCAGACCTCTGTAATGTGTGCGCCAGAGTGAAATGTGAGCATAAGAACATATGTGTGTGTGTGTGTGTGTGTGTGTGTGTGCGTGTGCATGTGTGCTTGTTCGAGGCTTACAGATTACAAGCCTATATTCAAACACACCACTTGTTTGCATCCCCGCTATGGCGAGTAGGCTGCAGAATGGAACAGGGTATACTATACTTTTTAGAAGTTTTCATAATGGAGAATATTCTCTTCGAGACAAATGTCCCTCCGGTCTGGGTTTCCTGACAAGATGTCGGAGCAGACAGGCTTTTACACTAAGTAGGCCTCAGCTGAGGATCAAATGATCAGCTCAAGGCCGTATAGACAAAGCAGGCATTCTTTAATATGAATATAATGGAGATTCTTTTCCCTCATTGTGGCTAGTTCAGCAAATCAGAAAAGGAACAATTGTTGCCCATAGAGCTAATTTTCGTTATGATTGCTATTTTATTTTTTTTAATTTACAATTTGTGAGGTTTCCATTTGGCCCCCTTTTTTTTTTACAGCAGACATGTCGACATGTCCTGGCAGGAAAAGAACACGTGTAATTAATAACAGTGTACAAGGTTTATTAATTCCACATAATGAGCATGCTATATTCACTGGAATTTCTTATTTGGACATTGACATTGAATGGGGCCCCGAGAAACGATAAGTAATTACAGCAGTTCTTCTCCTGTGACGGCGAGTCAAGATGTCCTTAGTGAAGAAAAAAAAAAATCTATCCAGTTCACCTCCTTGCCGGTTTACTATTTTACTCATAATTCCTATTATATTTAAGTCTGTGGTCAAATACTATTATATCAGTTATGATCTATTAGCCCGCAAGAGAGGAAAATTCTGTCGTTGTCAATGTCGCTGCAATTCGTCATAGTCACTTTTAGAGGCAGATACATGTTAAAGATTACTTGTTCCATGCGCATGTGTGTGTGTTTGTATGTGTGTTTAAAAATATACAGTTTTGTGTCTGTACAGGTGTATGTATGTATGTATGTGTGTGTGTGTGTGTGTGTGTGTGTGTGTGTGTGTGTGTGTGTGTGTGTGTGTGTGTGTGTGTGTGTACCCCCTATGTGATCATGGTAAGCAGCTGTCAGTGGGCCCCAGGTTCTGGGTGGTCTCACACCCCACATCCATAAATTATTACCTCACTCTCCTCCTGCCGGCCCTTGAAGTGTTGCTGGAGTAAGGTGAACCCACTCTGCTAGAGCGTAAGTCTACCCAAGACCAAAATATGAACCATAGGGAAAAGTCTTGTCTTGATTCAGATTTCCTGATTTCCAGGTCATATTTTGCTATCAATTAGGAATATTTATACTCCAGTTCTGAATACTATCATAGGCTGACAACAAAATTGAATTGAATTTTGAGCCGATTTAGACTGTTCTTAACAGAAAATATAATGACAATTCCATGTAATATTGTGTTCACTCTCTATGTAGATGTAAGTTCAGGTTCAGACTTTCATCCACATGTATCTACCATAACTTCCCACTGACTTCTGACCACAAAGCTTAGATTATGTTTTGGTCTTGTCACAATCCCCAAAATTATACTTTTATTTGCCAGAAGATTTCCTGCACATCTTGGATTCCTGATGGAATGTCAGCCACTACTAGTGGCAGTGTCTGATATAATACTCTGCTAATTCCTTTTTGCTTGCTTGCTTTTTTTTTTGCAGGTGTTGTCAGTTTTATGACCAAAATATCAGGTTTCTTTATTCACTGACAAATGAGGACATACTGCTTTTTTTTCCATTTAAATATAAAAACAAACTTTCCACATCTTATCATAAGACATGTAATTTGTCATTTTAATTCGGTTTACTTCATCCAGATTAATGCCAATTGCATTTTATTGGGAAATCTGTTGCTTGTTTCGTGCAGCGTTCAATAAATTTGGAATGAAATCAACTAAAACAACTTCACAAAATTGCTCTATAAAGTTTTATCTGGTGAGAGCATCCGTTCTGGTTGCACAGTAGTTTTGGTAGTTTTGCTGCGTCATGATTTTTTATCCGTCCATAAAGCTGAGAGTAATTGGCAGACTCTGCGTCTGTGACGGACACTCGAGAAATATAGAGAAAATACATCCTTTTATAAAACACACAAACAAAACGGCTACATGCTACTTAAAACATAATTCACTGCATATTTTGCCGGTGTTTAATCATTCCCGTAAGTATAAAAAATTGCCGTTATTACCCCTGGCTATTAAATCTAATTGCTGCCATGGCTCGCACAATCAGAGTTACATGGTGCCAGAGCATGTGCAGTGTTTAAAAATGCGTTTGTGCGTGTGAACGTATGCGTGCATAAAAGTGTGTATATGTTTGTCAAAGTATTTGCGTGTTGATTGTTTAACCACAAATGCATATGTGAAAGTGTGCGTGAGTGTGCATTTGTGTCTGTGCGAGTGTGTCTGTGCTTCTGCACGTGTGCGTGACTTGAACAAACAGAACATGTTTTGGGAGGAATGTGGTGTGTCTGGGGATTGTGGGTCTCTGAGAACACCGGTGCACTTTGCAAAGCTGTTCATCAGCAGCAGCACAATAGGCAGCTGTCTCTCCACAAAAACACACACACACACACACACACACACACACACACACACACACACACACACACACACACACACACACACACACACACACACACACACACACACACACACACACACACACACACACACACACACACACACACACACACACACACACACACACACACACACCCCTACTCTACCCTTAAAACATGTTTTCACCTTAAAATTCAATGATTATGTCCCCATACGGATGATCAGTCTGTGACTGTGTAAACAGACTGAGGTCCCCGCAACATGACCCACACACTCATACACACACACACAACTGCACAGTATGGCGTAAGTTTCCATTAGGGCACACAGTAAGGAGTTAATTGGTGTGTTACGGAGAGAGTGATTTGAGACAGTCGCACCACCGCCACAATTGTCATTTGAAACCCCCCCACCTTCGGGCCGCCCCGCCGGCGACTGCCCCACAATGTATTAGAAACCCTTCCGTCAACATCAATCACTGTCACGTCACGTCGAGTAAAATTGCCTCCAAAATGCTTTTGGCAAAAAACAGCTTGGCCACAAAGTGCTTCACAGAGAAAAAGACCCAATGGCAGATTTCAAAACAAGGAATGCACATTTAAAAAACACATCGAAAAAACTCGCCGACTCAAGCAAAGGGCCGGTCCGTAACGCAAACAGTGACTCTCTGAGCGCCTACTGCCGCCCATTTCTCCTACAAGCTGACCTCAGTTGGTTTTGACTCCCGTCAGAAATCAGATGGAACCCACGCACTTGGCGTCTCGCTGCAGGTTAATCCCTGCAGCTTCGCGACCAATTTCAAACCGCTGAGGATTCTCAAAATTCCCAGGAACACTTTTCCCTCGCCGCTTAAAAAGCGAAGGGGAACATTGGAGGCAATACGCTCAGCTGTGTAGGACGGAGATCCTTTCGATACTTGCGTAAAGATTGGATAAAGCACGGGGGGGGGGCGCGCGCAAAAAAGCCTCTTTGATTGTATAACTTAATCACGCACGAAAGGAGCCGATAGAGAAACATTCAGAGCCATTTCAAAAAAACAAGTTCTGAGTCTCACTCGGAGAGATCGCATCATTACGAAGCCAAGCTTTTTTATGAGCTTTGGCCCTTCTTGATGATGATGGGATCCCTTAATACAAGAGCGACTGCGTTTCCCTCTAATGACCTCTGGTTGCTTTAGCATCGACTCGCTAATGTAGCGAAGGAATAAAAACCCACAAAATACTTGGAACTCCTCGACACCGCTTCGAGGCGACTCGATCTAATAACAATCGCCTTTTTCGTCAGACTCCATTGAATCGCAGTTAAAGGGACACAGAAGGGGGGGGGGGGGGAGAAAGAAGCGAGAGAATAATTCCTCGCGCTTGTTTTTCATAAACCTCGTCCCGGGGGGAACAGATGTTGTTCATTGGGCTCGGCTGTGCCGGGGAAGAGCACCGAGTCGCGCTGTTCCCGGCCCAAATAGCTCACGCACAATTACTCTGCCGGGGATCTGTGTGCGTTGGCACGTCGCTGTGGTTCCCCCTTTGTTTTCTTAATAATTAGCCTGTGTTTTCACATGGGGGTTTGTGTGTGTGTGTGTGTGTGTGTGTGTGTGTGTGTGTGTGTGTGCGGGGAAACCAGCCTTTTCAAGGCTACTTAATCTACTCCCCATAGCCTCTCTCTGTCTCTCAGCCTCTCTTAATCTCCTCTCTCCAAGCCAACCTTCATCCCTGCGTCTCTCTCTCTCTCTCACACACACACACACACACACACACACACACACACACACACACACACACACACACACACACACACACACACACACACACACACACACACACACACACACACACACACACACACACACACACACACACACACACACACACACACACACAACCCAGGGCCTGCTTGATATGAATAAATGGGGAGTTCAGGTGCAGCTCGTATTTGATCTGAGGAGCAAAGTGAAAAAATGGCGAAACGTGCCACAGCTGTTGCGTCATTGGGTCTTTTCCTGGAGGGGTCTGTGAATTCTTGAGAGGATCCGAACGGCGGTCGTGGTGACTGTTGGGTGACTCAAAGCATACATGGACATTCACGCTGTATTGAATGTGCTCAGGCCTCGCTCCGAATCACATTATTTCTTATTGTCACCAACAAAAGTCTATCTCACACACATTTCTTGCATACATCTGTATAAGAAACAAGATTTTATTCCCCGAAAACTTAAGGCGTCAGATTTCCTCTCCAGAATTTTTTTTAGAGACAAACGGCACAATCAGTACGCTGATGGTGAGTTCACAGCGCCATGACATTGCACACAATGCGCGAGTAGATTTTGTCACGTCATTTGTCACGGCGCTGACAAATGACGTGACATTGCGCTTCACTCCCTCGTGACACGTTTCCGCACCGATGCGAAAGCCGAATCAGCTTTGATAGTCACCGATGTCCGAGTCCCCAAAGAGGATCAAAATGATCAAAATGATTGGGCTAGAATGCCGTAAAACTGGCAACCCCGCGGGACATTTGTCTGCGTCGAAATGCGTTAGTAAAAGTGCTTTTACCACTGTCAACTTCTAGTTGTGATTATGATGATGAGTCGGTGGGAAGGATTCGCGCGGAGATGCACGTGTCTAAAGCCGCTCGCGGGCGAGCACTGGGAAAAATTCCCGGAAAATGTCAGTGAGCTCACGTGAGAGTTGGGAAATTCACAGCCAGCGAGGTGGCCTTGTTGATGACCGTAACCAGCAGCCTTTCGCTGTTGAAAATGATCATCCCGTCCTTCCTGCCATGCTCTACCCCAGATGCCACAGAATGTTCGCGAAACGCTCCTGCTATCGCGAACGCGACGGTTTGTGTCTGAACACTGTAATGACGACTGCCTCCCGAATAGAAGAAGGAAATTCCACAGCGAAGAGGGAAGGCACCCGCTGCAGGCGGAGCGGAGGTAATGTTGTTAGCTTACGTTATTTTGTCGATGTGCCGTCAGCACTTTGACGAGGACTAATGTCCCGTGGGAGTACACTGCAGCCATTTTACAGATGCCACTTCCAGCATTCTCGACTTAATATGACAGATTCTGAACGTTTATGTCCCTATTTATCATTTAGACACAGAATGATGGGAAAATTGAGCCCGGGCTTAAAAAAATACCGGAATTAGCCTCTAATGTTTGTCCAACACATGAACTCTACTGTTAAACACAATGCGACAAACGTGTCAATCAATAGCGCCTAGTGTTTGACTAGTGGTCGATACGTTCTGCGTCATCGATTTTTTTTTCTTCCCACCTGCTCGGCCCGCCTGGATCACCTTGACCCCGGTGGGATCTGTTCACGTGACCCCAGTTAATTAAACTGAACCGAGGACGCGCACTTGATAAAGTCGACGTAAACCGATAAAGACACAGTCACCTACACACACACACTTGTTTGCGCAGCTGTGGTCAAGTGACTTGCACACAGATACACACACACACACACACACACACACACACACACACACACACACACATTTTAGATTGTACAGCAGCAGCACTGTGACTGCGGGGTCACCAGTTCATTCCATCGAACCGGCTGGGAAAATGTGGGCAGAGGAGGTGAATGAGTAACCGCCACGTTAACAGCTGCCGCAGAAGTGCCCTTGAGCAAACCATGTCCCAGCCAAATGTTGTTTAGATTAAAATGTGTTGATGGTTGAAAAAATAAAAATGCAAACATGTCTTTCCTTTTTTTTTTTAAAGATAAATGAAACGTCATGAAATGTAAACTACGCCAAGTTACCAAAATGAGAGACACACTTTTCACCAAATTTTTTTGGTTCAACGACGGTCGTCACTGATGGATGATCAATTAAAAGCGGTTCCTGTGAATGTCTGCAGCTGCTTCCAGTCAGACAGCTCGAGACTCGGAGCTCTCGGAGTCACCAGATAACCCCGAAGGTGTCTCCGTGTTACGTCCTTTCGATAATCTTCACAGTCAAAGTCATTTATCTCCTTGCTTGGCTTTTATTAAGAAAAAACTCTTGTCCGAGAGCTTCAGCCCTAACATTTGAACCCTTCTGATAAAAGGTGGGCAGCAGACGTGTTCTCTGAGATATCTGAAGAAAATACTGATGAAAATTTGTCTGATGTGCAAAAAAAGGTTTGTCTGCGTGTCGACTCCCGTGTGGTGCGGACGCCGCCAGTGACAGTTGCTGTTCTCACTGTAGAGCCATCCATCCTAAACATGCATGCACTGTGGCCCACTGAATTTTAAAAAGTCTACCAAAAGGTGGAAACTGAGGTCAATGGCACACAAAAGAATCCGGAGGAACGAAGCCGTTTCTTGCTCTTGGCATAGACGGCAACCAAACCCTGAATGAAAAATGTAATATTCAGACAACATGGACATGTTTAGCATTCCAAAACCTGCATATTAATCACTGTCTGGTCAACAGTTAAAGGGGCAGTAAGCGATTCTAAAGCAATACACATTTTCGGCGCAGCCCAGTCTCCACGTAAATCAAAACGAGAAAAAAAAAGGCGAGGACGTTTGTAAAGCGGGAGGCGCCGCAACTCCGCAGTTTTGGGCCTAGTGGTTAGTGCGTGGGACTGCCATACCCGAGGTCACGGATTCGCATCCAGAAAAAAAGTAAGTTATGAGCTTTTCTGGTTGATTAATGCCAACATTTTGCGTTGACTTTGAACACAATCTTCATAGTATTCATATTAAAAATACGTCCCCTGAATTCCAGTGCTCCAGAAGAGTTTTGTCCGATTATACTGTTGCCGTTATCAGATTACTGTTTGAAAGGCGCACACATGAATACACGTGTACCGACACACTTTCCCGCCCGTGGCCCGGGCCGGCGATAAAGCTGTGGGAATGGGGTCACACCTGCAGTCGGCTGGCAGGGGTGATAAACGATGTTGCTTTAAACTTTGGAGACCGTCATTTTTTGGGAGCCTCTGTTTACCCTGCATTGAAGTATAATGGGGGCCTTTGAAGGCCGGCGCAGCCAGAGGGACAGAGGCTGCCCTCTCTTTCTGATGTTTTGAAAAGGAGGGCGAAACCCGCCAGCCCCTCGATTAGCTAATGACACATTCTGCTTCGATTTGCCGTAATAGGACAGAGCAGCCCTCTGACATCGGGACTGGCATTTCCTACTCGGGGCTTTCTTTTGGAAAAGTTTCTCACAGTTTTTTTTTCACCGGTCAAATGAAATAAATCAGCGTACATGCCCGTTTTTTTTGCAGATTTTGTTAGACAGCGTAGTCAGGTTTTTTTTACGATCGAGACACAGACATACGTGTGTGTGTGTGTGTGTACGGGTTGTCTAGATGGTTTTCAAAATGTCAAAGTACATGAAAAACCCGTAGGAACTTTTCTGTCTTGTCCATCGCACCGACATGTACGCGTGTTACTCATCCACTGAAAGTTGGACAGCTCGTGCTCTTCAGTCATCGCCTACCCCTTTGACAGAGCGTGCTGTATCAGACACCAGAGCTGCCATTTCACGCTGGTTTGAAGAAGTCGTTGGTGGATCCTCTTACCACCTCTCTTCTTATCAAGATGAGGCTGCGTATCTGGGCGCTTCCCCCTCTCTCTCTGTTTGTCTTTCGGGCCCTGAAGCGATAAAGTGACGCAAGGATGACACAGTCTAGACTGCAGCTGTCTCAGCGTGAAGCATTCCCAAACCTTTGCCGAAAAAAAGTACTGTACTTGCTGCCTCTCACACACACACGCACACATACACATGCGCACGCGCGCGCGCGCACACACACACACACACACACACACACACACACACACACACACGCACGCACACACACGCCAAGACTCGACGTTAACGCCAACACAGCTACATTATATCAATAAAAACCACTGTGAAGCGAAAACACACATTTTAACACACCCATGCAGATTCAATCACACAAACACACACACACACACAGAATTATATGGGTCTACACACAGCCACATGCACACAAAAAACAACTCACTGATGTCAATCCAAGCGTGCAGTTCACGATTAGTAGCCCGCACTGCCTGCAGCAAGTCAAACGTACTTTTGTGTGTGTGTGTGTGTGTGTGTGTGTGTGTGTGTGTGTGTGTGTGTCTTAGGGGATTTATGTGGTTAATACCACCGGACTTTGACTTAAAGTCTTACATCAGCTATCAAGTTTTCAGTTTCTCTATATTCAATAGACACTGATTGCACTTTTCATGCAGATTTGCAGTTGTGAATAGACAATTTAGTGCAGAATGTCTAGTCGCCAATAAGCCAAAGCTACGTAATGCAAGTACACTAAACTGGTCTGTGGGTGTATGATCTGTGGGTCCAACTCCTCCAACCTGATTATTTATGTGTCTGTTTTTTTCACGAATAAGTGGATCTTTTACAATTCAACTTTTATTTCTAATGGGAAAAAAAACTTGTACTTTTTTTTATTTTCCTCTCCTCCAGTTTCTTCCCCTCGGCTCAAAAAAAGCCGGAGGAAAAGTTGCAACCATAACAAATGGGTTTAAATAACAACCGTGCAGCAGCAGGAGTAATCATCTGATCACAGTGCGGGGCATTGAGGCTGTCATTCATCACGCCGCCGCGGCATAACGCGGGACTTCCACAACAATTACTTCTGCCATTAAAAAACTCTGCGCGTTGTTGTCGTTTTTTTTCTTGCCTGATAAGGCCGATTACCAGCTAAACTCTCCCCCCTTAATCTGCTGTGCGGTGGGACTGAGGAAAAAGGCAAAAACCTCAGCTTGCCACTCACCCACCCACCAAGCGAGCAGGCCTGACCGGAGAGAGAGCAGGCCTGTACCACAGTGTTGGACTGCCCCCCCGTGGCTGCTCGGATGAACCTCTGATGCCGTCTTGTGCATCTGTGCCTGGGGTGAATCTGGGACTCCCAGTGGGTCATAATAGATATTTCAAAAAGCAAAGTTTATTCTAGGATAAGCGGTGTTGCAGATATTGTAAGAAAAATGGGATATGCCAGTAAACATTATATCCCCTACTTCATTGGTGGGGTGGACACTAATCTTTTCATGAAGACAAAATAATGTAATAATAACAATCATTATACTTCAAAATTAAAATTTACAAAGTGCTGCACAAAGGCAAAAACAGTCAAGTTATTGGGTTTAAAAGAGAATGTATAAAAACAAATTGGAGTGTAAGAACTTTAAATATACATTTCAAAAGAAATTAAAGAGGGGACTAAAAAGAGATCGCTGACTAAAGAAGACAAGCAAGATAATTTTACATTAAAAGTTGTACTTCCTGTGCTGTCTATTTTTCCTACTTTGTTCTTGACATTGTCTACAGAAAGACACATTTACTGCCATAATACTGGCTATTTTTGTAATGCCTAATGTCTTTAAAGGAAAAGGTCAAAACCTACAAGGCTTTCTCGTCTGTCTGTCTCTTGTCAATGCCTGTCACAGCCCCAGGCCCTTTTCTTGCTCCGGCTAAGAATTTGAACAAGCTTAAACAACATAACCACGAATAAATCAAGTTGATTATGAAGTTAGCTCTTGTTCATCGAAGCAATAAAAGTCGGCGCAACTCAATCGTTCAATTAATCGGATCAAATTCTATAAAAGAAGTTAAACACTTTGTTTTTTAATGTCGCTACTTCACAAGTTTAGGAGACAACTGTTCCTATATTGTGCATCGTTCTAAATAACAGCATGTGCAAAAAATAAAACAGCCTTAAAGGTGATGTAAATATTTAGTAGCAGGATATACTGTATAATCCATCCAGTTCCCCCTGCAGTCCAGTCATGTGCAGTATATGGACACGGCCGCTGCCGCCGCTCTCACAAGCTCTTTTTTACTCTCTCAGGCTACATCAGTCACATCATCATAAAAAAAGGCAGAGGCCCTTCATCACTTTACAGTACCCAGCGCTACCGTTAGCCCCCGGGCTCTCACATCAAGGCCTGCAGCCCCTTCCGCCCCCTCACCAGCTGTAAACCCCGAGCTTCTACTGATGTGCCATAAACCCTGTTATTTCATCGAAGGGGGGAGAGAGAGAGGAAACTAGGTGTGCTCTTCCATTTCCAGCAGTGTGTGTGTGTGTGTGTGTGTGTGTGTGTGTGTGTCTTTTGAGGAAAACTAAAGGAGCGGGAGATGTGAGATGATCCGCCAGTTTGTTTTGTTTGTTTTCCCCGTGAAATTCCATATTGCAGAATTCAATTAGCAATTTGGACGAGTGTGTGAATATTTCCCCAGTGCTTCCCCAGGAATAAAAAAAAAATACATATTTGATTTAGATCAACTACTAACCCTCTTTTCATGATCACAGTGTGTCTGTGAGAGCTGCAAACACAGAGCTATTCAGTGGAGCTACAGTCTTATTTGTAGATGAATCCACGAGATGCATTTAAAACCGTAAACCAGAAGGGTTTCACCTGGTGTGTGTGTGTGTGTGTGTGTGTCTGTGTCTGACACATGGCATGGATTGACTATAATAAGAGTTAAAATGCATTACACTTTAAAATAGTGAGTAATTAAACCACATTAATATCCAAGGCTTTGAGTGTCTCATGTTTGATATTTTGGGGAATTTCTGTTTTGATCCAGAGCATTAGAACATCCAGTCATATTGGAAATAGAATCTCAAAGACTTACTGTAGTAAAAAAGAAAAAGCTTTGGCCCATGTCAATGTAGCCCTGCAATCTTTTAATGAAGACATTTGATCCGGGAAAGTTATAAGATCGAGCCTTTTTTTTCCAAGTTGGCAAAACAATATTGCACGCTGCGTGCACTGCGCGCAACCCAATCTGTCCAAAATATGCCCATAAACCTTCCCCGCTTGTATGAAAACATGATTCTAGCATTAGCTACCGTAGAGAGGAAAGAGAGTGACTTTTTTTTTTTTTTACTTTTCATGGAATCCGGCCAGCTGCCCTCGTTCCTCTTCCACCGGCTGTTGAGTCTCTACCTCAAACAGAGGAGACCGTCTTCTGTCCAGCACGCCATTTTGTCCTTCTCCAGGGCCTGCGACACACCTCTTCCTGCAAAGGTACGCATAGCACACACTTATACACCATATTTATTCACACACTGCTTATGTTTATGTAGCCATTGTGAATGACAAATAAAAGCAGACAAACAGAAAAACGTTCTTTCAGTGACCTGTACTGGCCTGCCATGAGAAACCCCCTGGGCGCACGCACGCACGCACACACACACACACACACACACGATCAGACAGACAAAAAGTCCCTCAGGGCGATCATTTGTCATGTGGGGAGGAATCTAGAGTCATGCTCTTTATGCTCGCAGGCCACGGACTTAAGGCATTCCTCTGGAAATTTATGTCCAAACAGCTGCGGTCTCATCTGCCTCTGTTACCGAAACCTAGAAGACAACGGTCGTCCCAGGAATTATGGGGGGGATCCAATCCATTACACACCTCCAGTCGAACTCCGGAGTGTGCGTGCGATGCACGTGTGAGACGTTTTTTCTGTGTCTCTTTGTACGTCCAGTGTAACCGTGAGCTGCTTGCCACAGTGTGCTCGCAGCTGCCTAACTCAAACTCTGTGTTTGTGTATGTGTGCGTGTGTTTGAGTGTGTGTAAAAGATTCAGAGATTGGTTTTGCCTGCAGCTCTTTGATGGCGGAACGGCTATCCTGCGGCTTTTTGCGTCGGAAGCCCACGGTTGAAATGGGGAAAAGCCCCATGTGTGATTTCACATTGCGCCCATATGGACTGTTGTGTTTTCCCCCTCTTGAACAACGACGTCCACATCAGAGGTAAACACCGACCGGCCCACAGCAATAGATGGTCTTCATGGCCCAAAACATGTGGTGACATCATCACAAAGCTGGTCCGCACATGGGGGGGAAAGAAGACAACATAATAGTTTGATTTTCAAATCTTTGTATCGCATTCCACACACGTTCAAATGTTCCAACCAGAGATGCGACCTCAACAGGAAGGACGGCATTTACTCACAACAGACAACCAGTCCAAATGAATTATTCCCACAACCTTCCAAAGGCCACGCTTGATTCTCTGAAAACAGGTTTTTGTCCCCTCATTCCTAATAGGTTGTTTAAGCCTGATAGATGGCAGCCCAACCCTCACTCACTCACTTTTTTTCATCTGTAGATTAAACACACTGGAATGCGGCAACGTGAAAAGATGGAAAGCCAATGAAGTGTGATGATGATGTGATGTGTTTAGCGATGAGAGTTCAAGGCCTCTAGGTTTTCAGCGTGGCGTCACCTTTACGGGCCAAACCCCACTGGGATGTACGGCCGTGGGGGGAGACGGGAGAGAGAGAAGAACGAAATTATGGAAGGAGCATTAGATCTTCTTTGTGAGGAGGTCGTCCAGTTATTGCCATTCCCATTTTTCCGCCCGACTAATTGTAGATGATGTTGAAATGGGAGTAACACACTGTCTGACAAAGCAGACAGTTAAGAATGTGATTAGAAAAGGCAATAATCCTTTAGTAGATTGTTTTTTAAGCTTTATTTTGCAGAAACTGCCGCAACATGCCATAATAAAAGGGTTAAAAGAAAGAAGAAAAGGGAAAAGAAAGAGGAAAAATAATGTGAGCAGAGTTTGCTCTTGAAACCCCGGTGGTCCGAGCGTCATGTCTCACCTGCTGACTCCTGCAAAAAAAGTAATGTGTCCCGCTGGCGGGAGGTGAGGGCTAAATAAAAAGGAAAACATTGTTATCATGATTAATCAGCGGCCCCGTCAGTCGGGGGCCGAGGTGAATAGAAAGTGTCACAAATGGCAGCGCGGAATTTGTGGCGTGTCGGACAAAATGAAAGCAGGCATGTCCGCCCCTTCACTCACTCTGGGCTTCACCCACTCACTCAGAGCGGAGAGCTTGTTCCACTGGGCTTCATAATAACTCATCGTCCCCCCGCAGTGCAGAATGAGCTCCAGCCACAAACTGTCCCATTCTCAACATCCATCTTTTTTTTCCCTTTTCTCTTTTTCACGGCTGCTATTTCTATTTTTTGTTATCTGTAATTTAAATACTGGTCTTAATTTTTAAAGATGTACAAAAAACCAAGATGAAATTTATACATACGACATTAAATGTCAATATTTCATCTACAGAAGTATCATATCACTCTTTTCGAGAGACTAAACTCTTAAAAAGTATGGACAATAATCTCAACATTTAAGACAACATGATGAAGTCCTATAAGGAAAAAATAAAAATTGGATCATCTACAATTCCTGATAAATTCAAAAAGTAAAATGCAAAAGTCACTGATAGACTCTTGACTTCATTTCGTGGCCGACTTTATTTAATGGGATGGTTAAAACTCTGAAATGACAGTTTAGTGATTAAATGGGACGTTGTTCGTGAGCTATGAATAAAGCAACTCCAGTGACAAGTGTTTTAAAGCAGTTGTTTCACTTTGATTTATTTCCATTATTGGATAAACCCCAAATCTGTTTACTCACCAACAACTTACCTCAGATCATGTGTTTCGTCAAGATGTGCCGAGCACCATTTGGAACTCAAAGCAGGTTTAATGCAAATCTGTCGGGAGCATGATTCATCCTTTCAGGAGATATAGAGGCATCTTGGGGAGGAGGAAGGCTGCTTCCACCCCTCATCCTACCTCAGGGGCTCATTTTGGTCTGATGCCTTTCGCTCCATGTAACGTAAACTTCCTCACCACGAGCCGCACACAAACAACCGCGGGACAAACTCGAGGTTTGGAGCTTGTTAGGGCGCACGGTTTCAACATGAGAGTTTGTTTGTTCAAATTTGCTCGCACGGTGACCTAACTCCCTTTTCTTCTTTTTTTACAGAGCACATGTGTGGCTGAGGGCATAGGAAGGCGAACATTACAGAGCGTGGGGGGAGAAGAGAAGAAGAAGAAGGAGGGGAAAAAAAGTGGAAAAATCCATATTTTTCCAATATGCAGACGGGGCTGTTCATCAGGCAACGTTTGACACACGTCTTTGAACAGAGTTAGAAACAACAACTTGGTGGAAAGAGTAAAAAAAAAAAAAGTTGGAGTGGGGTGGTTTGGCTAAACAAATGTCATTTTTGGACTCTTGCTGTAGGGAGGATGGGGGGAAAAAGTAAAGATGATGAAAAGAATGAAAAGATACATTCCTGAGCGTGTAACTCACTTCGCCTCGCCGTTTCCTGGCCTTGATTAGAGGGATGTGGGGACTTGTGGGTACATGAAGATTAAGATCTTGGGGCCGACCAAAAGGGAATTACAAAAAGGAAGCGAATATGGATGTCTTTATTTAATGACATTTTTTTTCTCTTTCTATAAAAGGAAGTCTCATTACGGGCCTGTGCAGCCACACTGCTACAATGGTGTTTTTGATGGTTACAGAGGCCATTTTGTAATCAAGAGGTCACAAGATTTGACCCCCGCAAGAGCCGGTCTAAATTACTACTCTGAATTAAATAATGAGATGCTTGATTGGTTCTTTAGAGGTAGAATACACAGTTTTAACTCGCTCATGAAGTAAACTTCTGTCACAAACCTTTTCCTTCCTGTAAAACTCTTCTATTTAGTTAAACAGAAAAGTTCTCTGTTGAGTTTACGTTCTTCCTGTGTCTATTCTGGGTTCGTTGGTTCTTCTCATGGATGGAAGTCGACTATAGGAATATACATATATGTTTTCCACTAATGACTGTCAAAGATTCACTATTGAATAACAAATAACATGCTGAAGACTTATGGCTGGTAATCAGTTTACATACCACTGGGAAGATTACTCAGACGTGAACAACACAGCCTCATTATGAAAGCAGATTAAGTTTTACATACATTACCTGGTCATGTCTTTTTGTGCATTTTACTGAACTGTATCGGGGCGGGGGGGGGTTACATTTTTGGATTGTGTTACTATTTTCAACTTTTCATGGCCCTGTAAAGTACTTTG
This sequence comes from Scophthalmus maximus, assembly GCF_022379125.1. Taxonomy (NCBI): domain Eukaryota; kingdom Metazoa; phylum Chordata; class Actinopteri; order Pleuronectiformes; family Scophthalmidae; genus Scophthalmus; species Scophthalmus maximus. The sequence continues at coordinate 4,534,223 of NC_061524.1, read as the reverse complement.
TGACTCATGTCTGTGAAAAGTGTGAAAAAAATAAACTTCACTTAAACTTTACTTGAGTGGACAGTCTGGCCTGTGCCAAGCTTGATTAATCAAAGACCAACTTACTCTGTAGCTTCCTTAGCACGTTGCCATATCATGAGATTGAAAACAAAAGTATTGATCTACTTGTAATAATCCAACACTCTTATGTTCATACATAAGTCTTTTCAACTCCTTTGGACTGCACCTGAATGTTAGTGGACGGTCAAGTTAGCATATCAGGGTGCTGCAGAGAAACAACTATTTCACAGCTGCCCCTCAACATGGTACCTGGCAACCGAACTGTTGATGAAAGTCAAACTTTTTTCTCTCCAGCCACTGCACGGAAAAAGTAACAAGTGTTTCTGGTTCATTAAGTGAGCACAGTGAGCCACCATTCATAATACCCTGATCCCGAAGTTGGAATCTTAAACTAAATTGTTTTTGATAAGAATTATATTCACAATTTGTTTCCTGCCCCAAAATAGGCAACGGCAACAAATTTAAGAACACACACACAAAGAATATAAAAAAAGGAACGCACACTCTTAAAAATCAGGTTTGGTTTGTATTTTTTCTGCAAAAGTCAATTCTTAAAGAAATACATGACCCTACGTATATCAGAATGTTTGAAATGAGGCGCGTGTGTGTGTAAAAATGATTTGAGATTCATAGAATCCCTTTCATAATTCACACGTAGGAACATTTCTCCTTCATAAGAAAGAAGAACCATACAATCTTAAATGGACACATTTCAAACTTGCAATGGAACCATTTAAGATTTGACTCACTTTTTCCAAATAAAACTGTCTGTAGAAGTCCACAGACACACACGACGACTCAGTGATGAAGTAACATCGCAAAAACATTACGGCACCATATCCAGAAATATGTTCCGGAAACCCTGGATGATGTCTTGTGTTTCTAGAACATCCGACATGATGCGCCGACTGCTGCGGGACAACAACGACCAACGATCCAGATTAATGAGGAACCCAGACGACACTCGTCAAGTCGTCTTGAATGATGCCTTATCAGACAGTTCTTGTTAGCAAAAATATCAACTCCAGTGTTCGCTGCCCAGCTCCTCCTTTACCTCAGCTCCGCTTTGGACGCTTCATCTGCGGAGTGTCGGGTGCTGCATCTGCCGTTTTCTTGGACGCTGCTTTCTTCTTGGAATCTTTTTCCGCTGGATCGTAGAGGGCATTCCTGAGGAAGCGCGTGGCGGCGCCCTTATCTAGACGGGAAGCTTTCTTCTTGTCGGTGATCTCCTTCACTCTGTTCATGTATGTCCGTATTCGCTCCTGAAGGTCAGAGGGCGGTGACAGACGTGTTAGACAACGTACTTAAATAGTGAGAAGAGATGGCGTCAAAGAAAATAAATACAGTACGTACCAACTCTTGCTTGATTCCATGCTCCCTGGGATTTACTCCTTGTGTAACCAAGTACACTGTAAATGAGAGCAAGAGTAAGAGCATATATATTATGTTTAATGTAAATCAAGACAAAACTCAGGGTGCTTTCAGATATATCAATAAGAAAACAAAACTTGCACCTTTATATTTCACTATGTCATATCAGAGAATATATTCAATCTAAGCTCAGGGTTTAAAAGCTGTGACGCTGTACACTGTATGTACAGGCATTTAATCTCTATCATACGTTTTGACAAGACAGACAGGAAGTATGAAACAGTAATTACCAGATGTGTATACCATAACTCACTGAGCATCCGTGAGCCTCTCTTTTCAATTAACCACAGTGAAAACCAAAAAGACCAAATTGGAAAAAAAGTACGAAACAAACATCACGTGGAAGAATATACAGAGAATAAAACTTACTCCAGAATAATGAGTTGAGGGTGTAAGCCGACATCAGATCCAGTTTGGCTCGGTCCAAAGGATCCAGCTGTAAATAAACCACATTCCATAATGTTAGCGCCAACTTTAAAAGGAGTGTTCAAGACCGTCGTCAGAACCGTTTCTGAACATGATTTTTCTAAAATACCTAAAACACAGTCATGGCTCATTAAATCTGTTACGGTTCCTTACTGTTACGGTTCTATACATTAGATAAAAGACTGCTGGCTGCATCTCAGAATCATACCTTGGTTAAATGCATGTTTTGGATGTGAAATATTATTCTTCAACAGAACAGGTAAGTAGAAACCTCAGACCAGGTGTCTACATGTGTGTCAGCACTGTAATAGGCTGATGAGCCGTACAGGGGTGCACCTTGGGGAGGCTACAGCCCGGTTAGTTGTGGATTTATGGACGACACAACTTGTAACCTGCACCACGTTAAAAAAATTTAAAAAAATACCTAAATGCAATTTGTTGGTAACAAGTTTCCCCACTGCTTCAAAAGAAACAAACCCAAAAATGAATACTGCAAATGGCAGTGTGGTCTTCTCTCACATGTGACATTATGACTTAGCATGATAGTTAAATGAAATATAAAGATGTAACTAATGACATCGATCCTGATATTTAGAGCACGCTCACGGGCATCACCGTGGACTTCCCTACCTGCTGCAGGAGGTCGTTTCTGGGCATCGCCATCAGCTGCTCCAACATGGTCTTGATGGAGGAGACTGAGGAGTCGAAGCCTGTGAGCTGCTCGTCTATCTCCTCGGGGTAGTCCTCCGTCCTCATGTCCGCTGACATTTTTTTTCCTGGGAAGATAATTCCAAATCCTACAATGTTAATCTGACTCTGGTGTAGCGTTATTATTTCATTCGTGGACAACGGCTAGCAAAAAAAAAAGAGAAAGAGCCCCCATTCTGATTTGTGATGCTAGCTAGGGATGCTAGTCCGACAGCTAGCGCGTGTCGCTAACAGGTTAAAAGACTTGAGCAGAAACACAGCGACACAAGTATGAACTATTTCTGTAACAATATTTATTGTTTAACGTCAATATAAGTTCACAGAAACGGGTTCAGTTGGTATTTTACAACAACAATTTCGTTTTTACCTTTTCGATGTGCGACACGCTTTAGAAGAAAGGAAGTGACGTAAGACAACTGAAGTCGGTTTCTGATTGGTAGCTTCCGCCTTCTTCTTCTTCCTCCTTTCCTTTTTTTTTTTTTTTGTTGGTGGCTGGCAACCAGCGTTATGGCGCATTACCGCCACCTACTATGTTGGAGTGTGAGACAGAGTTTTCATAATTCATAAAAATGTAGCTATTGAATGAATAAATACATATATTAAATTCGTTGTACAAGTCCTGTGTCATTCAAATAATGGAACAGGCTTTTTATCCCAATAGAAAATATATTTTTTAAAGGCATCTTTGACTCCAAGTCTCACAATTCCCCTCTTTAATTCTTCTCGCTCGTGTGTATCTCGCACTTGTGTGTATCTATGGCAGTGTAAAACTACATGCTCCAATGATTCCTCCGTTTTACAGTTATCACATAACCCTAATGGATGATTGCCTAATAGATGCAGTGTTTTATTCAGTTTGGTATGTTAGGGGGAGGTTAAGGCACATTGAAATTATATGACAGAGCGACTGATTCTGTTTTCCATATTCGCTTCCTTTTTGTAATTCCCTTTTGTCGGCCCCAAGATCTGTTTTTAACCACTTATTGTTGCGAAAGGTCTGCAAAGCCTCAAGAACAAATTGTCAGATTTGCACGAAGAGTACAAAGATTTTTTAAAACACGTTTTCAGATTGTGAAAACTTTCAAGAGTAGGCTAATTGTCACTGCTGTACTTTCACAAACCTGATATCACTTTATAAATTTAATTGGATATAGTTTTTAGTTGTTTTAGACCTGGTCGGTAACTGTTGTCTGGTGGAAATCTGTTGATTGATTTCAGACAGAATTGAGGATTAACGCTGCAAGCCAATTTTCCCCTTAACTGTCGAATCGGAAGTTAACTTCAGCGTCGTTGCCTTGGTCCTCTGCACTCTACTGCCGCCTGTCGGTTGGAGGAGCGTACGAGCCAGTTGACTGCTGACACGTAAATAGTTTTACCTAAAACTAATTAAAATATGTTAATTTTTCTTTTTTTTTGAAAACAGTTGTATCATCAAAATAGTTTTTCTCCGCTTCCCTTCAACTTTTTAAAAAATATATATATATTTTTTTTTTTACTACGTTCGAGATACAGAATTCTACCTGACAACAGCAGTGAACTTAATTCTGATTGGTTACCTTTTTCTGTCCCACCAAGGGAGGAAAAGCCGTTTCAAGCCTCCTCCGATCGCCATAGATCCGTTCTGCCTTTGATGGCCGGTTTGATGACGACAACCCGGAAATAACGTGCACGAAATTGCTCTACATTTATCCAGTAAGTAAAATACAGACAGAATCTCAAAGTGAGTGGTGTTGTCATTATCATCACATGTGACTTTTTCTCTATTTGCCCCCTCCCACCACCTCGAATTTCCGAGGAGGCGCTGCCTCACCTGGTTGTTCCCGTTGCCGTGGTAACCGTGGGCGTCAGTCAGGTGCGGTCATTGGAGCTGAGCGACTCTGGGGAACAGTCAGACTCAACAGTTGGTTTATAGCTGCTGAACACAGGTAAAAAAACAACAGTACAAGGGGCCCCCGAGAACATGGACAACTGTGATTTGGAGAAGCTGTCCGTCTCCGGGGGGAAGCTCCATCCAGACTTCTCACCAGAGGTGACCGACTACAGGGTGACAGTGGAGAGCAGTGTCAACAAAGTGTCTCTGGACCTGCTCACCAGTGACTGTGGGGCTTCGTACAGTATTGTGGGTATTGCTCTGCAGGTTAAATGATGTATTTGTCTGCCGAAACCTGTTTATATATACATACATATATACATGAATATTTCAGTGCTTTGGTGATGGATCCAGCACCATTCAACTGGACGATGGGGTGAACAGGGTACAGGTCGAGGTGGTGGCTGAGGATGGCACCGTGAAGAAGTACCGCGTGGACGTCACCAAGCTGTCTGCAAAGGTCGCAGTGCTCAGTGACCTCACTGTGGACGGAGACATTCCACTTCACCCTGCATTTTGTGCCAAACACTTTGAATACAACAGTGAGTATATAAACAGACAGTGAGTGAGTCAAAGCAGGTTATAATAGAGTTAAACTATCTTGTTTTGTCATCATTTCATAATTCTAATCTACTACATACTGTATATTGAACAAGATGCATTTTCAACACGTGTCAGAACATTAAAAAAAAAATGAAATCAGCAGGTATCATTTAAATAGCCTATAAGGTTTAAATGTCTGATTTCTGTTGCCCTCATTGTAAACTTTATTTCCCCCCCAGTTATTGTTCCCTTCCACTGTAGTGCCGTGACGCTGCTTCCCAAGGTGCCAGACAAAAACATGAAATTTGCAGTGAACGGGGCGGACGGCTCTCAGCCGGTCCCTGTGACCGTTGGAGACACTGTGGTGGAGATCTCCGTCGGTTCAGCAGATGGCAGTAATTCACAGGTTGGAACAGACATGAGCTACACACCACAGGCCGTATTGATGTGACTCAAGGCCTTTTGTGTGTGTTTGATTATCATAATGCATTTGCAATTTCAATGCAATTTCGACACATACACGTACACCTTCATAGCATTGCAGCTCATCTCCTCTCCCTTGTAACCTACACTTACTTTGCATTTTCCGCATTTTCACATTTATAAATGAGACAATTAACATTTGAACAAATTACATTTTTGGGTGATTTCAGATTTTGTAAGGCTGCGCTGTTCTGCCGTTCCCAGATTAAAGCTGATGCTCCCTTGTCTCCGTCAGGTGTACACGGTGTTGGTGACTCGAGAGCTGATTCCTCTGGCCGTGACCTTCACGGATGGGAAGCAGCAGCTGGACTACGAATGTCCAGTGTCCCTGAATGCTTTTTATAGGCCCGTATCCATCAACCACAGGTGAGACCCGAACATAAAAGATTTATGAGAAAATATGAGCAGTGGTAGTAAACGTGCTTCCCCCTTTTAATAATTTTAACAGCTTTATTTCTGTGTAGAATTAAAAAAGTAGAGTAAATCAAAGTAAAATACATTAAACTGGCCACTTGTTTCCTAATTTAGCTATTTTGGTTAATTGTAGCCATTACAGTTAAATGCAGTATCTCACTGGTAAAGACTGCACATACTACTGTCAACTATACTGTCAAGATCAAACTGCCTCCCTCATTGATCTGCAGTGACCCGAAGCACACCTTCTCGACGCCATATATTGAGATGCTGGCACGGAGGTCAAGGGTCGACCCACTCAGCGGCTGTCCGCTGGGAGACGGCTGGGAAGTGGTCGAACTGGACCTGGACAGGGAGATGTCCGCCACGCCGGTCAAGTGCTTCTTTGCTTACCGAGGTAAAAGCTTGGCTCCTCTGAAGGGTTTGTCTGAGAGGCGAAGCCTTCGGTTTGTGCTAAAGGTCAGTGGGTCGAGCAATAGAGAGGAGAGTGGGGAGGTAAATGTTGCAACCCCCCCCCCCAAAGACACGGATGTCACATTAAATGATGAATAAAAAAAACACCACTGCGATTTTTCCACATCAGCTGATTTCTGCCTACAGAGCAGCTCTGCCTCTGATACATCCTCGTTTAACTTCATTCTTAATACCCTCGGTCCACTTGCCTTACCTCCCCGACTGTCCCGATTACACCAGCCATACTATCATGTAACACGATGTGACCGCAGACAACCACCATGTCGCTGTAACGAGGGGGATATTGTTACTTAACTAAGACCTCGTGTGTCCAGCTGTCACGGGCTAAAGGTTGGATTTAATGTCAGGCCCTTTTTAACCCGAAGGCTTTACTGTGCTTAGTCGGTCGGATGTGTACGTGGAGTCAAGGAGACTTCTTTCTGATTGTTTTACAGTAATACAAAGGTACTTAAAGGGGCAGTAAGCGATTTTATTCCAATACACTTTTTGTAAAATTCTGCAAAAGATGTCCTCAAGGTCCGCTAGCTGTTGGTTCTGTGTGTGCAGGGAAAAGAAATCTGTTCTTTCTGTGCCGCCCTGGCTCAGTAAATTGATGAAAACAACAAAAAACGGTGCGGACCGCACCACACAACACCGTGTGTGTGTGTGTGTCTAACGGACGGTGAGGAAATAGTATTGCTTTAGAATCGCTAACTGCCCCTTTAAGAGACGTGCTAGCAACAGCTGATATGACTCAGGGGTTTTGGCCTCGTGTTTAGCGCCTCGGTCTCCCACACCCGAGGCTGCGGGTTCGAGCCCCCGGCCAGTGCGGTCAACAAAATCAAGAACAAACAATCTTTCTCCAAAATCGCTTACGGCCCCCTTTAAATGGATCATATCATGTAGTGATAGTTTTTTGTTGTCGTTGTTGTTGTTTTTTCTATCAAAGGATGTGACAGTGTGGTGAAACTGTCTGAGCTGGGGTCACACTCTCTCGACTGCCCACACAAGCCCTCAGGGGACCTGGACTCAAAGGTCAGTAGGAAAGATTAAACAGCTCCCGGCATCGCGATAGAAAATCACTGCCATCGACCTCGACTGGACTCAGCTCATCCTTTATTCTCTAGACAGCACACTCCCTTCACGGTGACTAAGTGCCAGTTTAACTTCCAGAGGAAAGGACCTCGAGTGTGTTTGTGTATGAGGCGGCCGAGGTTGGATTAAAGAGTCATTTGTGCGCAGGTTTAAGTTGACGGTGCAGAGGAGTGACACTGTTTTTGCATTTAATGAATGGTTATTACTCGTACATCTTAGACTAAGTACGAGGAGCCCCAGCAAACTGCAGAACGTGTTAATGCACTTGACTCGTGTTCATGCTCATTTTCCAGGATGTCACCGAGACGAGTTGGTACAAGCAGCACTTTGCATCTCCCGGTGGTTTGGAGATAGAGACCAAACACATTTTGGAGGTAATGAATCATTCCTGTTGTTTGTACTTTACACTATCAGTATTCAATTTTTAAACTTGATCTGCATTTAGACCCCTTTTTTTTTTTTTCAAGTTATGCATCTTTACTTTTTGTTATTTGTTTGACCATACATACTCCAAATTATTCCCCTTTTGCAAACTGGAGATCAAATTCCGTTAAACATGTAAAAAAAAAAAAATGTCCTCGATTTCTATTTTTATTTATTTTATCATTATATATACTCACATCCTACATAAAAAATCTTGACATCAACAATATTCTTTACGCTTTTTTTTTCCTCCATGGAAAACTTCATCCTTACATACCTTACATAAGCTTCATACCCATTAATAATTATTTTTGGCATGGAGTAATTGGTATAGGATTATAAATCATAATATAGTTCATAGTCATCTCCCTTACATGTATAATGCTTCTCACGTCTGTTTAATCTTTACTGCTCGGCCTGTTGCTTTCACGGGTGGTTGTCTTCTGTCCTCTTTGTCTACCACAGCAACGTAACTGGGAGAAAAGGCTACAAACGACAGCAGGAGAAGACAACGTGGATAAACTGTGTGCCTCGGCCCAGGATCACCTGAGGCTCTACCGACAGCGCCTGCCCAAACCAGGCACGTAGCAATGTGCCGTCCGAAAAACCGAGAGCGCGGGATCAGATATTGAAGGGAGGGAAGTCATTGATCAGAGTCTGCTGGCTGTCAGTACAGATTGTGACAGCGATAGGACTTATATCCTCCCACTAAACCCAAAACCATCTCACTTAACTAGTAGAATGTCCGTCTCAATGACCATTTAACAGAGAGCTTCTGGACTCTCTTTTGTAATCTGTGGCTAGATAACACTATTGTGCCTCGGGTATTTGAATACACCCTTGGCGAGTGCCTTGCCTTGGCACAGTGGCTCAGCTCCAGCCATTAAAAAATATATGAAAGTGGACTAGTTAGCAAGTTGCCTCGGGAGCTCCCTTCCTCACCCTCAGCCCCCCCCCCCCCGACATGCCAGGCACTCGGGTTGCTGCTCGTCTTTTTTCTCAGATACTTGCGCCCTGCTAATTGTTCGATGACCCCTGAGAGGTGACATTCAAGACCGACCCACCCACCCCCCCCCCCCCCCCCCCCCCCCCCCCCCCCCCCCCCCGACGACCGAATGAAAGTCGCCGGAACTGAACCGGGAAGCAACACCAGAGAGAGACAGTTAATCTTCACCGCTTAAAGAATATTTTTTCTTTCTGTCGTACCCGGATCAAGCTGCTTAGAGGATGATGGAGGCCAAGTGTCGTTTGGGCTGACCTCCAGTGTTGTGTTGCTGAAAAGAAAAAAGGCATCATGTTGTATCATTTGTGTAGATAGTATCAAGGCTGGAAGAAAAACATATACTGCATATATTTTACCCAGGAGCCCACTGCATGTAAATAATAGGCCCAAAGATTATTGCCATCACTCGATCTGGATATATTACATGTAGTAAAAAAAAAAAAGGTAATTTGAATACATTGCAACAAAATGGCTTTTTGCAATAGGTTTTGTAATATTCACTGGAATAAATAAGCCGTGGCATCAGTGCGGTCTGACACGCAGAGGCTGCTCTTGCCAGGGGGAAGTTACACCCTCTGAATATTTCATGCAAAAGGATGCGTGCAACCATTCGTAAGCGAAAGAGAGGAGGCGGCCGGACGGGAGACATGCTCTCAATCCCCTCGTCACGCGGTGCGCTGAGAGCGACGGAGGATGAATTGAAGTGTTTGAATTGAGCGAACAGTAGCTGAAGAGTTAGACTTCATGAGATTGTAAACCAGGGAAGAAACCACCTCGATGGAGTGGCTGTTTGTCTTTGTAGATAGTAATAATAATAAAAATACTAATAAATTTCATTTATAGAGCACTTTTCATTGCTAAAAGAAATCTCAAAGTGCTATGATGGTCACGACCGTCTGAAATAAAAGTAAAACCATCCTATTATTACTCATAGGAGTTGAGGTTTTTTACAGGCTGTACAGTGTCTGTTTTTCCACACCTCCACAGGCGACTCGCTGCAGTACGAGGATGGCGGGTCTCCTCTGCACAGCCTGGACCAGGCTGCCGTCCACTACGCCTCGGCGATCAGACTCCGCTCGAAAGAGGCCAGACTCCACTTCCTGCTGGGGCTGGTTCTGGAGGAGCAGCACTACGCCACGGAGATGTACGGCCTCCAGAGGAAGGTAAGTGACAGGGAGTGTTCTTTAAATGTTATTTAACCAGAAATGCCATGAAAACATAAATTAAATGAAATTTAAATTTGCTGAAACGTCTGAGAAGGGTCAGTTGTGCAGCTGACAGAAAGCCCGACCTCTGACCTTTTTTCCTTTCCCTCGTCTGCAGGCGGACAGGCACAGAGACGAGTTGAGCGACGCCAAATCCACCGCGCGCCACGACGAAATCCTCGCCGTGTGTAAACTCCACGGTTTCCTCGGCACGCCCACGGCGGAGAGGCGGCTCCAGGCCCTGGACAGAGAGTACCAGCAGCTCAAAGAGCAGGGCCAGTCGGGCAAGGCCGACTACCTCCAGACGCTCTACATCTGGCTCGCCAAGCAAACCGGCAAGGTAACTCTTCGTGCGGCGGGTTTGCCAAGTTTGCCGTGCCGCGCTCCCAAACGCGCAGCAGCAGTGGAATAGCCCTTCTAAACAATCACGGCAGGTGGAAGTGAACTCCCTCTCTGCTCGTAGGAAAGCGGTTCGGCCGTGCGGGACGAAGAGAGCCAGGGCGCCGTGCGCCACGCTCTGCTGAAATACCTGGACGCCTGGTCTCTGAGTCCGGACAGCTGGGAGTACAACCTCCACGTCGGGAGGCTGCTGCTGCTGCTGCAGGGTCGGAGCAGGGAAGCCCTGCAGCATCTCCAGAGCGGCCTGGCACTGCGCCCCCTCCACCCGGCCCTCAGGTCAGATCGCAGACGTTCTGTGGGCGGCCGGGGGCAGAAAATGATGCTGTGCCAGAAGCTGTGATTGTAACAATAATGACCGTAATTTATTAAAATGTATCCACAGCGCTGGAAGGTTTATTTCAAAAAGGGAACAGTGTAATTTGGAGCAAAGCCGCGCTGTGCTTTGGAGTGATCCATCTTGGAAATTATCCTTAAACTCACAGGCAGGCGATGAAATGAATGGGCACAACCTTTCATTTATTAATATGAGCTATTTATAGAAAGGCGATGGCATGTGTATATGCTTTTTCTGTGTCACTGCAACATGAGAGCAGCTTTGATCAACTTTTAAAATGTGTCGTCACCGCGTGAGACGGGGTCGTTGCGGCTCACCAGGGGCTTGGATGAACGTGTAGAACCACAGAGGCTGAGTTACATTCATCTCATCCTTTTCTCAGATTCTTCACCGGGCTGGCTCTGCTGCAGCAGGAGCAGAAAGCCTCCGAGGACACGGAGAAGGAGGCTGCTCTGTTCTTACAACAGGGACTGGAGCACTTTGTCAGCCAGCGCTGCAGCAAGAGGTGTGCGCTGGTGTGTGTGTGTGTGTGTGTGTGTGTGTGTGTGTGTGTGTGTGTGTGTGTGTGTGTGTGGTGGTACCAGTGTATGTACCAGCATGCTCTGTTTAATCCTGCCATCAAAGTCTGTAGACACACAATGAGATAGCATCTACACGAGTGTGGCCATCCATTTTTTTTTCCTCAAACCACAATCTTTCATCGGGCACAACACAAGAAATTTGCGGAACGAGGAGAACGTTTTTGTTAATTTTACGTTTCTTAAAATAAAAGATTCTTAATTTGTGGTTTTGTAATTTGTCTGCGTGTATCGTGGTCATCGTGGCAGTTTTTTTTCTGTGCCGCCATTCTCTATTCATGTTGTCCTCGACAGCTGGTCGGAGCCGGATCCGTCAGAGACCCTGTCCGGCCTCAACGCGCAGTTCCTGCGAGGCCTCCTCACCCTGGGCCAGCTGCAGCAGAGGAACACGCTGTCTGGGGAGGCCATGAGTGCCGAACAGGTCTATCACACGTACGTTGCTCTCCCCAAAAAGTCCAATTTAAAGTGTAAACCAGGACGTGTTGTTATGCACCACAGTAAAACCCTGCGTCTCTTTTGTGTCTGTGCCCGGAATGCCATCAGTGTAGCAGTGCTGACGGCCCAGAGCGCGAGTCGGTGCGTGTGCAGCGGCTCGGTGAGCGCGCAGCTGGAGTGGGTGCTGCTGGACGCCCACTTCGCCCTGCTGCGGGGCCTGATCCAGGAGGGCGAGCGCCAGGCCAAGGTCGTCGGCGCCGCCGAGGGGCAGCAGCGCCTGGTGGCGCGGAGATGCCGGGCGCTCACGGCTCTCATACGGCTCACCTCCATCAGCCCATGTCAGGAGCTGCTGGACATGCAGGAGAGGGTGAGAGTCCGGCAAGGCAACATTGGAAAGATGTGTGTTTTTTTAAAAAAATCTGACTGAAGCTCTTTCACCTTCTTCCTGTCTCCCCCGCTGCTTGTTGCAGGCCTGCCAGCTGGCGGTGGTGACCACGCCCCGGGACAGCCACGCCCTTGGTCTCCTAGGTCTGGCTCAGCTGGCTCAATATGGCAACGACCCGAACTCAGACAGGTCAAAGGAAGCCCTGGCCGACGCCTGCCTCAGCTTCCAGGCCAGCATTGAGCTGGAGAACGCGGCTCAGAGCGGAGAGCCACCCGAACAGCTGAGCAGTGAGTCTGCGTCCCTGTCCCTGTCCGGGGCTATTTGGGCCATATACATCACAAAGAATGTTTGCCATGCCGATTTCAACACAATGGACCCAAAGACACACAAAAGCCATCCGGTGATTTAATCACGCCGGCGTGATTGTAGATTTCAGATCTTTTTCAAATCACAGCCGGCTAATAGAGGATTATGTAGAGAGGGGCCTCATCTAACATTGATATAAAAACTGTACGCGGGGCATTGGTACATGACATGGTCATCTGAGCCAATCACAACCTCCACGCCCCACATTTGTCGTCCCTCGTTTGCGCAGAGCAACGGTGGTGGCAGGACCGGCAGGAGGCTGACAAACAATCCACCAGCCAGCCGAAAGGTGCCAAGAGCGGGGCGGGGCGGGGCCGGGGAGGGCCTGGTCACGGGCGAGCGACGGCAGCTGTGACCACAGCTCCCGCTCCCGCTCCTGCACACCCACAAGCCCCCGTCCGGGGAGGGAAAGCTGCTGCCAACCGGCCCGCAGCCAAAATCCCTGCAGCCAGGTGAGTGAGTGAGCCACGCTGGCAGCGTGTGAGTCAGGCACTTGGCAGACCTGTTGTGTGACCTGTTTGTTCACGTCTACTTATTCATGGATGGTTTCCTGCGGATGAATGTGTTTTCCAGTGCAACCCTGCTTCACGTCGTCTTTGATCCTGGTGCATTCACTGGAGCAAGTTTTAGATTCTTTTTTTTTTCTCCTTGTAGGAGATGTATGAAAAGCCAATTAATTTGAAGTAATGCTCAAATATGTTTGTGTATAACATTAAACACTGACAAGTCGTGGGAATGCATATGCCTTTTTTTGTCTGCACGTGTTCAAATGTGACCTTTGTGATATATATTTCAGGGATCCTTGCATTACACTTTATCTCCTGTAGGGGGCGAGCTGAAGCAGCAGCCAAGCCAGAGGGACCAGCTAAACCTTCCAACAATGCCACTAAACCCCAGCTCCCTGCCAACAAGTCCAAACAGGCCGGTTGTCCCGATGCTGGTGAGACAGCCGAGGGTAAGACATAACAACAACAAAAAGAAAACTCTTAAACTAAACTGAATATTATGCTGCTTTGCAGTTGTACACACATGATATATGAATGGGTTTTGAAAGGTAATGCCCAAAAAGAAAAAAACAAAATACCACTTTACTGGAAAACCCCTTTTTCTTTTTGTTCTTTCCGAAATCACCCACCAATTCACCCTGACATACAATAAGTTGCCCGTTTTAATGGTGACTGTTCAAATGCGGATGATTTTCATTGCTGTGCTCGTCAAAGGAGTCTCCGAGTCTTCGGGGCCTCCCGTCGGAGAGCGAGTGGCCGCGTCCGGTCCTACGAACCGCAGCTCCCACGTCTCTCGGCTGGGTCTGGCCCGGGCCCTCTCCCGCTCCGCGGACGCCCAGGACGAGGCACAGCGGCTCTACCGAGAGGTCATCGCCATGGCGCCGGGGGTCAGTTGCTATCTTGTTATATTTGTTTTTTTCAGGTATTGCAGGCAACCCTAACATCAACAGTTTGAAACCCAAACTGCAACGCAACATTTACGGAAAGAAAGAAAAACAAGACAGCGTTTGCCATTAATATATATATATAACATACAGTATATCATAAAGATAAAATGTGACCATCTGAATAACTGACCACATTTAGCTGACAGAGGAAACTATTGCAGTTATTTCTAAAATAGTCATTTCAATCACAAAATTTCCAGGGGTCTAAAAGGTCTTAGTGCCTACTTAGTCTGGCGATTTCCTGTTTTTTAAATTTGACCTGTCGTCCAGATCCACGACGCCTACATTGAGCTGGTGCAGCTGCTGGAGCCGTCGGACCCTCAGGCCGCCGTGGAGGTTTACTGCATGTTCCCCCTGAGGCCCGTGGCCGAGCAGAGCTTCGACGACGCCTTCATCTCGGGAGAGATCGTCCGCATGCTCATGGCGCTGGAGAAGTACGACCACCCGCAGCTGGACTGCAGCCTCGTGGCATACGGAAAAGTCATGGGCCTAAGTGAGTACTGTTATTATTATTATTATTATTATTATTATTATTATTATTATTAATAATATTTATACTGTAATCATAGTAATACTAGTTCTTTAGTTAGTAAAAACTTCAGAAGTAGAAGTATTATTTCAAGCTATTAGCAGGGATGAATGTTTTTTAAAGTTGAAGCAAAATGGAATAATTAAACCTTTTTGATAATTTGAGACGGACACCAACAGAATTGGAATAGTAGATTGTACAATACAAAAAAATATGACCTGGTTTACCACCATTTTCCCAGTTGTCACCTTGACAATATTGACTTAATACGGTGTATCAAAGCGATGCTGCCAGGCCCGTGTGACATGCCATGACATGCTATTTATAAAGGGGTTTCACGTTCAGCCAGTGGGATGGCCAGAGAGATGGCATGACATATAACATAGAGCACATAACATGCAGCATGATGTCTGATAAATAACAGATTATACACAGGATACACCTGATATGCATTATTTACAAATCTTAGGATGTTTAATATATTATTACTATGTGCACAACTAATCTGAGACTTTTTTTTTTTTAACTTCCAATAAACACAACCGACTTTGAAATGAAATTCTTATGTAAAGGTGTTTCTTCTGATCTGCGTCTGTTTGCAGGCAGCATCGAGAAATACATCGACATCTTGGAGGTCAAGTCCATGCCCAGGCTGCTGAAGAGCGTCTACGCGAGGATCCACGACCGGCAGGAGGACGACGAGGATCTGCAGGACTTCTTCAAGTTCAAATGCTGGATATGAAAACGCTTGTGTCCTTCTGGCAAAGGCCTGTATTGATCCGTTAGTCGCTTTTAAGCGACTCACAGTTTGCTCAGTCCACAGCAACAAACACTTCACCTTCTCCTGACGCCTCTCATATCGGATAGACGACACTGAGCATCTGTTTGTTTTTTTTCCAAAAGCACATTTTATTTGTAAAGGGAGTTCTCATTAAAACATATTAAAAGTGACAACTTTAACAAGTTGCAGTGAACAGTCTACAAAAATGGAAATGGATGAGATCCTTATTCCGAGCCAGAGGCTGCATGACTCATTTATCCAGTTTTCTTAATTTTTTTCCATTTATTTTTTAAATATATAATAAGGGAAACATTGCCTCCAAGGCTAAACCGCAGCTTTTCACAATTTTTCAGGGTCAGACAAAATTACACAACCCACACAAAAACATATCCCAGTTTTTTTGGGGGGTTAAATACTTCTAAAGATGAGAATCAGTTGTTGACCTGCAGAAGGGAAGAACCACGTCGGACCAGGTCCAGATAGAAAAACCACTGCTGCTGGACTGGATTGTCAAAGACTCTTTAAAACACAGCTTCAGATTTGTGAAACCTTCATTCAATTTATGACAATGCAAAAAAATAAAAAGGTTGTTTCCCTTAACTGCAGAATCGGAAGCTAACATCAGCGTCGTCCTATTTATTGACACTCGGTTACCATCCTCAAGAATAGTATATTATATCATTCAATATTACACACAACGTGAAATGACACACTGACACACCCTGTGCCCTTATAACAAAACAAAAATAAGTGGTTAATCCTTCGTTTGGAAGAGGCACTTGTACACTTTTACAATCGTATGTGTCCTGAACCTTCACAATAAAAGCACCAAACTTTAGAAAATCTTCAACGAACAAACACTTGTTGGGAAAAACACCAAAAACTATTTGGTTAATTCACACATTAGTCTTTATTGTCGACTCCTTTTGTTTTCACACCACGTTGAGTTTGGTGACGATGAGCACGCGGACCGTCTGGTCAAAGCCCGAGCACACGCACAGGCCCTGCTTGTCGGGACTCCAGTCCAGGCTGGCGATGGGCTGAGTGGACAGCGTGACGTTCTGCAAGAGGTTGACGGAGCCGGCCACGCCCATGTCCACGTCATCAGAGTCCTTCTTGCTTCTCTCGGCAGGATACTCACTGTAAACAACATCAAAACAGCAGTTTAGGTAAAAAAAAACCAAAAACCTTTATTTCCAATGAAATGGAATCAAAGTGGCTGCAGTCAAAGATGGACCGCTTACTATTTCCACAGGTGTAGGTTGCCTGCTCCCCCTGCAGTCATGAAGATGTCTCTGTTTTGAGGCAGATGCCTCACCTGCCAGATGGTCGACTTATGAGCCTAGAATAAAGACGAGGGATCATTTAGCTTCCACAACAATTAAATCAGTAATGAATAAAATTCCGAGCACCTTTTGTTAACGTGCGTATAAAACCTCTCAACCCCTTTAATCTGACGAGGGTCAAGCCGTGTGGCCATACACAGCTTTAACTCATTCTCTGGTGCTGCCTTTAATAAACTCGAAACTTAAAAGTTATGTCATAGATGAAATAGCTTTTTTATTATTATTACTATCAGGCCTCGTTCACCTGCCCACACTTTCACTAATGCTCCTCTTTCCTAGTGTAAACTGGCCAAAAGCTGCGTGGTCAAAAAAATTGAAGTGCCATTACTTTGCCTTGCCGTACAAATGACACCTCCAGAAAAAGGGGAACATTTGTAATGCGTTCATTGAAACCACTCGATCTGATTTCTAGAAACGGCGTGGTAATGGACACTATGCTATGTTAACAACAACATAGAAAATGGGGCCTTTAAAACCCACTAGGTGCAAATTTTCATCTATAGATTTAAGATGTTGATTATGGTAACACAGTAAAATCCAAGGCCCGTCTGTAGAGCTACATTAACATCTTATTTGAGTGCAAAAGTATCAAGTGGAACCTCATTCATGATTCGTGGTTTCACGGTTGGTGGTGCCAACTGTCGATCGCTCAGAAGAACTGGACAAATATTTAGAAAGCCGCGGCCTCTGATCTCAGAGCTGGTAAAAAAAACCAAAAAAAACTTGGCGAGCCGGGCTGTGCACTAATGCCAGTTTAAGGGTGTGTTTTTTTTTTGCATTTTCCCACAAAAGGCCACACTGCTTTCTCCTCACTGGCCCAAAGCCACAGAGAATGTTAAGCAAACACAACCCCAAACTCTTCCAGCTGTGAAAACGTTCAAAAATGACACACGCCCCCATTTCCCATCTGCAACGTACAAATGTGAAAACGATAATAACGATACTAATCTTTTGACATTTCGGAGCCAAACATCCGTCTGGCTCACAATTACCTTTTCGGAAACAGAGGCAAAGCCCTTGGTGGGGTGCTGTGTCCTCATGTCGAAGACGTGGAACTTTCCCTCCAGCGATGTGGCCACCAGCTTGTTCATGTTGATGTCTTTCCTGTCGAACTCCACGCAGCATACCTGGACAAGATGTGAGACGAAAAAAATAACAAAGTCCCTCCCTGGACACTCATTGCATGGAACGGCCCCACTACTTTTGCTGTATAACTTGAGTGTGTTGAAAACGACACATGGCAGGTTTCGTCAACGCTCGAGAGGTGACGAATAAGAGAGACGACTATAAAACTGAAAAACCAGTGCGGTACTCTGAGTGTTTGTGACATGTGAAGGGAATGTGTATTAATCTCTAACTTCCCCTGGTGGGTGTGAGTACAGACAAACTGATGCTGGGAAATCATTTTTCCGCTCCGTCTCCACGTCTGTCCTCCGCTTTTTGTCGACTGTGTGATTCAAGTGCAGGTTTGCAGTGCAAAAGAAACAACGTGTGTTTGGACAGTTCATCCTAATAAAAACACACGTTCTCAAGGTGAGGACGGCTCTTTGTGTTGGCTGAATCATGCCGTCAGTTTGAGTTCCCAATTTTCCTCGGACAAGGTTGCAATGTTCTTCCTTTGGTGCCAATATTTCAGGGGAAAATCCCCCCCCCCCAGAATATTTAACAACTTCACAAAGGTCACATGCAGCAGGGGCCTTTTCACATCGCTTGATGGCAAGATGTTATTCAAGGTTAACCAATTTCAACGCTGGTGTTCACCGTACCCCGTTCTTAATGTTGGTTTCCCACCGTAGAGACATGTTCCGCAGGTCAAAGAGTTTGATGTCGCCGTTGTCGTAGCCGGCGCACACGCAGCGGTCCTGATCGTTGAAGGCGTGACCTGTAATGACAAGGTCGGAGGACACAATCAACACTCGGCACAGGACTTTCACAGTGGTCTGTGCCAGATTTTGTATTCTTTGCATGTATTCTTCTGTGAATGGCATTTGGCACCTGGACACAAAACCTCTGCTCATACTTGGCAAAGTAGGAGCAAGTGTCTAAAACCTGCTCGGACAACCACGGTTAACAAAAAAAATTGCATTTATTTCACTCACCAAATGTGACAGTCCAGCAGTCCCTCTTGGTTTCTCCTTCCACAGGCTCCATGTTGGCGACAGGTGAATCCCTCTGTCTGGGATCCCACAGCTTCACTGTCCCTGAAACACCCAAAATACGACATCTTAACGTGAGATAATTTGATTTTAAAACATTCACCCAGGGATCTACTTCATTTTTTGTCTCTGTGCACTTGATTGTATTAATGACGATGCTTTAAATGGGCCACAGACCATCTCTGCTTCCGGTGACTATCTCAGGTGCGCCGTCGCCGATCCCCAGGCCGCCAACACCGTCGATGCTATTCACGATTTCTTTGTGGGCCTTTACGCTGTACACGGGTACTTCAGGTACCTCCAGATTCCTGGGGACAACAGAGGCATTTGACTTAAAAAACAGGGTCAGTGTGTGAACTCAATTCAGTCAGACATCAACTTATAAAAAATGTTATTAAACTAGCTGAAACATTGCTTTTTCCACTTAGTTTCATGTCATTTCTGGCAAGATGTGGATAAAATACCATATGTTGAGATTTCCGTCAAAATCCCCGGTGGCTATGTGTCTTTGTTGGAGAGATGTGGCCCCGAATGTCGCGCACTTTATGGGCTTAGGTTTCTCGACCTGGAATAAAAGACGAATTGTTTCGGTTAGGAGCTCCAAGACGGGGACAATACAAATAGCAGCGAGACGGCAGTAGAAAGGGGGGAACAGCATATCTTCACATCTACATATCTTTTTAATACTTGTAAGTATAAATGGCGCATACCTCAAATTTCTAAAATGCCCAGATTTAATCAAACATTGTTTTGTTTATTTAATCTTTTGACTGAAGTAAACTTCCAAACTTCCCACTCCAGTGAACATTAGTTCACGTCAGCAAAAAGAAAAGATACTTTAACTCTT
Organism: Scophthalmus maximus; assembly: GCF_022379125.1. Lineage (NCBI taxonomy): Eukaryota > Metazoa > Chordata > Actinopteri > Pleuronectiformes > Scophthalmidae > Scophthalmus > Scophthalmus maximus. The sequence continues at coordinate 4,514,500 of NC_061524.1, read as the reverse complement.
TCGACTCTTCCTCACAATGATCTGAATCAAACTGTTCTGACATTTTCCTCCGGTGGTGGTTTTGACATGTCTTCGCCTGTTGCAACACGGGCCTTCATCTGTACCTGTAAGTGGTTCACATCCTCTCTGGCTCTAATTTTACAGCTGATTGGTGCTTCGTGAAGGGAAAGTGCACCAGGAAGCTGAGGGGGCATTCATACTGATGACATTGCTGCCTTTTTTTGTTGTCTGTTACTATGGAGACAAACCCCAAGCCCAAGACTTTTCAGATGAGCCAGATGCACAACAATATATTTCTGAAGTGGGGGAAACAGGAGTAACATCATGATGTGTTGACAGTACTCTACCTCCTTGATGAGCTGAGCTTCTCCGTGCTGCACTTCGTATATCTGCATCACTCCGGTTCCTCTCGCGAAGTTGCCCAGGCTGACGAACTTCGCGCTGCACGGGATCCATTTGCTGTCGAAGATCGTGTAGTTCAGGCTCTTCTGGATGTGCGCGATAATCTGAGGCTTCGACAGAGGCGACGACATGATTGCTGGATTTTGGGGGGGGGGGGGGGGGAGAAAAGTTGAGAGCCTCCTGAAAAATAACAAAAATGGTGAGAGGTCTAACCAGCCATCAAAGGAGACATGAAACTACGGAGCCCCGGAGGGGACATGCAACAGTACATATCTTTTTCTTCCTCCTTCCAGGGATCCGTAGAATTCTGGAGCTACCATGCTAGCTTAGTCTGACTTTTCGACCAACCACAGAGCCGTTGACAGCTACACACAGCTGTGTCTGCTACTGACACTCCTGCTAACGTTAAATATAAATATAATAATGGAAGTAAATCAACTCTGAAACTTTATATAATTCAAAAGAGATACATACTCGCGAGTGGGATGGTTAGCAGGCGGTGTATACAAAACAAACGAGCCCTTTCTTCCGGGTCTGCCCAAAAAGGTGCCTGAAAGAAATATACGCCTCAAGTAAATGTTGGAACACACTAACAAATGTATTCGGATATTCGATTGAATCGAACTTAGCGTTAGCAACGCACTGATATATGTACATATATATTTTTGTCAATTATGACACTTATTAGTCATTTTCACTCTACAGGCGTCCGCGACGGGCCACTCTGGGGTCCTCTCTGTCGCACGAGGATCGCTCGCATGCCTCTTTCGTGGCGTCAGTCCGCTTCAGTTTCGTCTCTTTAACATCTGACATTAGTTCAACTTCTAACTTCACTTCGGGGATGGACGTCGACAAGGACACGCTCTGTAGCGCCGGCGCCGCCGCCGCCAGCAAAGACGACGACGCGGATTCCTTCACGAAGGTGAAGTCGAAGAAGACCCAGAAGCGGAAACGTGGACCAGATGGAGCGGACATGGACACGGACGGGCCCGCGGCGACCAAGCGGCCGCAGTTCCCACCGATCTCGGGCGACAGACTCAGGGTAAACCGTCGCGTACATGAGTGTTTATCACAGGTTGTAATGTCGAGTCAGTAACTTGATTGTGGTTTCGTCTCGTGGCTGCAATAAACAAAGCTACTGAACTGCTTTGACATGATCATTTAACATGTTTGAGACTCGTCCCAAACTGACCTGGGTCCTAAAGCCCCTGGTTCTCCCCATGGATACCAGTCTCCTCCTCTTCCTCCATCTTTGGGTCTTGGTCCTGTGGGGGGACATAATTGTTGTAGTACACATTGTGGGCGTTTGTTGTGAAGTGTCATGTTAAAAGTTAACTTTTTGCCAAATATGTGAACTCACAGGAAACCTTTGGGTCAATGTATTATTCCCTTCATAGGAAAACTGTAAGACAAAATTAAACAGTCATTTTGGTTGATCATTTTCCTCAATATTAGTCTCTGTAGTAACTGGTTATGCAGTTTGTCCATGATGTCCAGGCGAACATGTTCAAACGAAAGAAAAACAGCAATTTTTAAAAGCTGTTGATTTATTAAATTGCTCGTTTCGTATACATTGTCTGTCAATCGACTTATGGACCGGTCGCCTCAGCTCTTGGGTGTCGCTCGGTCTCTGGGAGAAAAACGCTGAAGCTGCCATGTCAGTGCTCTTTTGTAACAGCTGCGACCACCAGCTGCTTCCCAGAATAGGTTTTAACATGCGGAATATAAAAAACATGTGCATATTTAATATCACTGCAGAAGTACAAAGACAATGAGACCATCCACAAGTGTGCTTTATTGTGAAAAGCTTTGCGCACACACACACACACACACACACACACACACACACAGCTAATGCTTTTACTCATTTATCTACAGAATGGGGACTGTACAACTTCAAGCTCCAAGTAGAGCTGGAATTGTTAACTCATGTTTTACAGACCAAACAATTAATTGAGAAAACAATCATCAGTTTCTGCTTTTATTTCTAGCCAATACGAAACTGAAGTGTTAATCTAATGAATCTCAGGTTAGTGCTACTGACAGGGGTTTTGTTAATAATGATGATGTGATTGTTGTGCCGTGTGCTTCAGGGGCCAGACGAGATGCGTAAAGTGGCCGTCCCAGCCCACAGATACACGCCGCTGAAGGAAAACTGGCTGAAGATCTTCACCCCCATTGTGGAGAACCTGCAGCTGCAAGTGCGATTCAACCTCAAAACCCGGAACGTGGAAATCAAAGTAGGTTTCCTCTGCAGCACGGTTGATAACACAAACTCTTCTGTTTTATCTATTGTGTGTGTGTGTGTGTGTGTGTGTGTGTGTGTGTGTGTGTGTGTGTGTGTGTGTGTGTGTGTGTGTGTGTGTGTGTGTGTGTGTGTGTGTGTGTGTGTGTGTGTGTGTGTAACATGTCTCTCTTCTCTCAGACTTGCAAAGACACACAGGACATCGCCTCCCTCACGAAAGCAACCGATTTTGTCAAAGCGTTTGTTCTAGGATTCCAAGTTGAAGTAAGTTCAGTGGCGGAAGGATTTGTTGAGCTATGTTCATTTTCATTTTGAGGCTTTTTCTGTTTTTCGTTCAAAATGTGTATTTGTCGAAGACAGTTTGAAAAGTTTGGTAGAGATTTTAGAATCGGGACTAGATCTAATCATTGGTTTGTTGATGTGGAACTTTTATCAATTCAGTGTTGTCTGCTGCCGGTAAACGGAGGTTCCTCACTGCGAAAAGTCTCTGAATTTACTATTATTAATTTAAATTTTATTGTTTTTATATTTTAGTATAATGGTTTGTGGTTGAAACAAAAAAAAACCGTCAAGTTCCTTCTTTAAGTATTATTTAAGAATCATTTTATAACAGTAAGTGGTTATAATAACCGTCACAATGTTTAATACCTGATGTTTTCTGAATGCCCTCTTTGATTTTGATTTTCTCCCTCTCTTCCCAGGACGCCCTCGCTCTCCTCAGATTAGATGAACTTTTCCTAGAAAGCTTTGATGTCACAGACGGTGAGTTCGCCGCACCACGTTACCTTCTGTCTGCTCTGCCGGCATTTTACCACCGCGGATGCAAAACCAACTACCTCTTCCCGGTGTGCAATCACCCTCTCACGTCGTCTGTCTCTTGGCAGTGAAACCTCTGAAGGGAGACCACTTATCCAGGGCCATCGGACGAGTGGCGGGAAAGGGAGGCAAAACCAAATTCACCATCGAGAACGTGACGAAGACTCGCATCGTGCTCGCAGAAACGTGAGCACTCTAAACTACATGATTAACATGATTATTGTGATCTTTTTATTCGCGTCATAATTGAACAATATTAGGTTATTTTTTTGTTGCAGTTTTTAAGATTTTCTTTTGACAGCTCACTGCAGTTTTGGTCAGACTACCAGAAAATATAGTTTTGTTTTTGCTCTCATAGACATGCTGTGCTTCAACCTTTAAATACATACTTTTACATTTTCACACAGAAGATTGATTCACTTCTCTAAAACTGGGCTGCTTGATTCAAGTTTTTGGTTTTGTTGTTTCTAATTGGAACCCGTGCAGGGGAGTAGGTATTCCTGTAATGTGTTTTAGTTTGTCCGCTTTTATTTTTAACTGAAAAGAAAACATTATTTCTTGTCTCTCAACAGAAAAGTTCATATATTAGGGTCTTTCCAGAATATCAAGATGGCCCGGACGGCGATTTGTAACTTAATCTTGGGTAAGAAAGGAATCGTATTTTTATTTTTTCCTAATAGCTGAAAATATGGTTGATGTTATATTTGGAACAACCTCTTTGAATTTACATGTAGTGACCTTCCAACCCCCCTTTGCCCGTTACAGGAAGTCCACCTTCAAAAGTCTACGGCAACATCAGAGTGGTGGCGAGCAGGACCGCGGAGAGATTCTGAAGCCCGATTGGTTGCCGTGTGCCTTATCTCTTCCCCCATTGGCTGGTGGGAGTTCCCACTTTGATCCGTCTTGGTTAAGACTGTCGACATCTCAGGCTCCTCTTTGAACGCCTCATATTCACAGCTGTTGTTTTTGGATCAGTTGGGTCCAAATAAAGAGAAAGTTCTGAAACATCCATGAACAGAACTCAGGTGTCTAAAAAATATGACTGTAAATAAATAAAAATCCACTTAAGATGGGAGTTGATTTCTGTCACTGAAGTGTGTAAGATGTAAAGTTTTGGACCAGGAAGTAATTCATCAACACTGAAAGACGACTGCAAAGCAACGACATACTGGGGAGAAATTGTTTTAAGAAAATAAAAGGAAATCCATTACGTATGTTTATTTAAAGTTTATTTAAATTGTATTTAATTTTTCATACAGTATCAAGTTTCCAACAGTCCCACAGCATGAGATGCAGCATGCAGAAAAAAAATGAAGGTTCTGAAACTTAAATGTGTTCAGATATTCCCAGAAAATAAAAAGAACCCAAAAGTCCAACAGAGAGAAAAAAAAAAGTAGCACTTACAAACTAAAGAGCGGTCTGTACTACACAGAGGAGAGAGAGCCAGAACTGCATTTAACAAATACTTATATACAAAAACAAAACAAAAAAAAACATAAAAAAGATTTCCCCTTTAAGCTGAGTACAGTATGTGGCAGTTTGAGACGGGTCAGAATATGAGCATCTCACCGACCCGGGTAACGAATACAAAGAGTTACTTAAGTGTAGTTCAGTTAATTTGGATTTACCTCTCAGTGTACATGTACATTTACCAAAAGTTTGGCAACATCCATATTTGTTATACCGTGAAATTCTTAAATATATTCACATCACCATCCATGTGTAAACAAAAATTGATTCTACATGCACAAAAAAATTATATATATATATATATATATATATATATATATATATATAGTCTTCCATGTCATGCAAAGCACAGGGGTCCCCCGAGCCGAGCAGAGGACGACATCACTCCAGATTCACATCTCGGACTGAGAACTCCTGTTAGAACGAGCCGCCGGTCTCCAGGCGCTTTAACAAAAAGGCTTGTCCCCGACGCCGTTCGTAGTAGGAAACCTATTTCCGTTAGAAAAGTATAATTTGGTCGAATGTTTTTTTTCTCTCTCCCTGTTCATGTTAGTGAGTAAATATGATTGTGAGAGAAAGAAGAAAAAGAAAAAAGTGGGGAGAAGAAGCCAACTTCTGAAATGTACATGCTCGAAAGGAAGATATAAACAACTAACTACAATGTACAGTTTGTCCCAGTTCATCGTGTTGACATTTCGTGACGATGTTCGTGTTGCGTTAGAGAAAAAGACAAACCCCGACCCGACCCTGAAGGGCTCACGATAGTTAAAGCTGAGGCAAAGCCTTTCTTTCCTCTCTCTGGTAAAGACGAGGAGGAGCGTGTTGATTACCTAATATACATGTTAGTTAAAAAAAAAGGAAAAAATACACTGCCTGCAGATAACTCTCTTATGTTGCTATGTACTCGCACGAACAATGTAAAATCTCACTCTTAAAACTGTCTCAAGTTCTTCAACCAAGTTCCGTCCGGCTGCTTTGCCCAAAGCCAACGTTTTTCGAAGTTCACACGGGTTTAAACGCGTAAAAAAAGAAATGAAGAAAAATACTTAATTGAGAGTAAACCGTGGATCGCTTCGCAGCCACAAATATATATATTTTTTTGGAAAAGACATTTTCTTGGCATTTGTTGTAATCTATTGTGACGAGGAAAACGAGGATGATAACAATAATAATAATAATCTCCAAAACAATACAAACACATTCTTTAAGTATAAATAAAACTATAGCAAATCTTATTACAAAAAAGAAAACGAACCTAACTTCTGCTAAGAGCGACTCGGAAGCTTCATCTGGTCTAATAGTTTACCGGCTCGTGTGTGTGTGTGTGTGTGTGTGTGTGTGTGTGTGTGTGTGTGTGTGTGTGAAATCTAAAACGGAGGAGAGAAAAAAAGAAGAAATGGGGTTTTTTTGCATCTAAAGCGACTCTTTTGTCTGGCGTGATTGACAGCAGGGAGGGATGATGGGTAATGACTTGTTTGTGGATATGTTCCGGTTGGCACTTCATACCCTACTTCTCTAGCGGTAGCTGTAAAGTCAAGTGTTAACACGAGACAGCCATAGGTATACTTGTGTTTTTTTCTTCTTTATAAAAGACAAGAACAAAAAATAAATATCAAAAAAAGAAAAAGGAGAGAGGATGAAATATGAACAAGCCGACCCGCCTCCCCCTTCCCCCTCCCTCATCCAGAGATCGGAGACGCGCTGATCTCCTTCGGTGTCTTTAAAGTGCTACGACCGGGTTATTGGGGAGGATTCTACAGTTCAATAACACTTTCAAATTTTGGCTTCGCCAGGCCGGTGTTATTTTTGAAAGAGAAAAAAAGAGAGAGCGGGTGTGAGAGAGAAAGAGAGAATACTTCCATTGAGTCACACACACAGAGAGAGAGAGAGAGAGAGAGAGAGAGAGAGAGAGAGAGAGAGAGAGAGAGAGAGAGAGAGAGAGAGAGAGAGAGAGAGAGAGAGAGAGAGAGAGAGAGAGAGAGAGAGAGAGAGAGAGAGAGCGAGAGCGAGAGCGTTTCGGCCGGACGTCTTGAGCAGATGTTCGGAGACGGTGGAGAAAGCGAGCGTCGGGGAGCGAGGGAGGATGGGTGGAGTGAGGTTGAGGTTCAGCAAGCGAGAGGAGGAGGGGGCGCTCACACGTCCACCACCATCTTTTTGTGTATATCGAGACCGCCGACCACCTGGAACAAGAAGAGGGAGAGAAAATACATCATTTAATCAACTGCTGATACAGGTCGTGATGGTGAAAGCAAATGTTGAGATGTGGGGAATCGCTCGGCTCACGTTTCAGCAGCAGTTCCATTACTACCTCTACAGCCTCTGGACAAAAATCTCTTCATATGTATCACTTATCATTTTTATTATAACTGAGCTTAAAGAGACTTTTGGTTCCCTCTCTGATCTCAAATTAGATTCCCAGCTGCTATTTAAATCTGTATGAAAGAAATTCGGTCGCATCGTCGCAAAGTCTTGCTTCTCAGCAGTTATTTACAAAAAAGGCCCAGGTCCTCCTACAAATAATACAAGTTGAACAGTAATAACCGCTGTTTGGTACAGCAACGGTCATAAACGTCATCATTATTACATCGTCTTTTCAACATTTTAACTGTTTATATATATATATTTCTTTGAGGCTTTATAGAGCAGATTCGGATTTTCATCTGAAGCTCGTCTCCTGTGGTTGGAGCACTTTGTACATAATGTCGGCTCTACGTAATTAAGGTCTGGGTATTGAGCCCGATTCAATCCCTTCTAGCTTCCCAGTGAGTCTCTCCTTGTTTGCCCCTGCTGCCTGGAAACTCATCTTTTCACCGAAATTCATTACTCCACCGCTCTTCACTCTGATATGCTCTACTGCTTCCAATATACACATATCTATCGTCTTTCATATCTCACTTCTCTCTCCTTATATCAGTCTTCACCGCTCTCACAGGATCATCCCAGGATTCTAAGAATCATGTCAAGGCACGACGCACCCTCGACACCTTTCTCCGTAAGCCTGGCCTTAGTGTAGACTCCATTTTTATCCTTCATTTCTTGCGTGGCTCAATATACTTAAGTGCTACCAGAGTATTTTCAGTGGCCCATCGCCTGAGCAGCCCGTATTTACAGCCCTCGACACCCTCTCGCCACGGGAAGTTTGAAACTGAAACCCTGAGCTGAGCTGTCGAGCCAAAACGAAAAAGAGGCAGTTTCCAGGGTCTTCCGCCCCTTTGACGTTTGCCTTCACCACAACAGGCTGCGTCAGCGGAAAGGGTCACACGCCACCACAACAGGCCAGCAGGGCTTCCACTCACTGCGCAGAACTCCTCGAAGGATATCCTGCCGTCTCCGTCGCGGTCCGCGTTGATGATGGTCTTGTCCACGATCTGCTGGAGCTGCGTGTCCTTCAGGTTGTTGCCCACCATCATCTTCAGCACCTGGAAGAGCTCGCCGTTGGAGATGTAGCCGTCCTTGTCCATGTCGTAGATCCTGAAGGCGACTGTGGCGCGGCCGTGGGGGACAGAAGCAGGGGGTAGACGTGAGTTTTGACATCAAGTCTTTCGCCTCACCGAACACGCTCTTGACTGGCTGACTGGAGACCGGAAGGGGTTTTCATTTTCACATGAATTAGTCTGGATAGAAGTAAAATCCCGAAGCCCCGGCAGGTTTTTTTAATCTCCCTAGCAGACGTGTTTGGGGGATGAGAGACCCTGCACCACGGGTGCGACACCTCTGTCCACATGTGGGTTTTTTGTTTTTAATGGTGGGCGGCTGTGGCTCAGGAGGTTAGGGTCGTTCACAAACCAGAAGGTCAGGGGATTCGATCTCGCCTTGCCCCAGTCTGCAGGCCCAAGTGCAAAACACTAAAATGTTGCAGCTGTGAGGGGTCAATAAAGACTAGAGAAGCGCTTTATAAACACGACGTATGACTGAGGTCGACAGCACGATAAGGAGGAGGTCGTTCATCGGTTCACCGCGTGCGTCTCGCCACGTCTCCTGGAATTGTAAAGATGGCGGACAATCAACATTATCATCAACGCCTCGTGTATTTTCTGCGTGTAACTTCAAACGGGTCAGGGGTTAGGGGTCCCTTGTCGTTGCAGGCTCAAGTGAACATCAAACTGAAACTTTTTTCTCTCAAAAGGAATGATGCATTTCTTTCAAAACCAAACAATCACTCTCATCTTTATGACGTCAACGTAGGTGCCTCTCTTCTTTCGCTTCTCCGCCACATCTGCTACTGTCAGAGGGCGGGGAAATCTGCGGTTCAACCGACCAGGTTGCGACCTCTTGTTGTGTTGCGGACCTTGTAGGTCCGCAACACAACAGCCTCGTACCTGCAGCCTCGTACACACAGTCCGCGGACGAGCAGCTTTACTTACACCGAAGCTTCTGTTCCTTGTCTCCCTTGACGCTGAACTGTGAGACTCCCTCGATGAACTCTGCGAGAGAGGGGGAACAACAATCAGTGACCGTTCTTTTTGACACGCAATGATCATGGGAAACCTGCACTTGAGCATTGTGCACACAATATATATATATTTATATATACATATATATTTGAGACAGTGTTTCAAAACCCAAGTCAGAGTTTGTTTAGTTCTATAACACCACCGTTGTTTTCACTTGACTGTCAAAACTTCCCGAGAGACGAGAGAGGCCGCCGGGTGCAAAGTCCCTCGACATCCCGATCTGATTATTATTATATCGCCGGTGAACCTGCAGAGATACTGCAGTTATGCATTTCTAAACTCAACTCGGGAGAACATTATGAAGTCTGTTTAGTAAAACTTGTCTTAGCTCGTACCTTTGAAGTCCACCTCTCCGTTGCCGTCCGTGTCGAATATGTCGATGACCCTCTGCACCAGCGGGTTCTGCTGCAGCTCGGGCAGCGACATGAACTCCTCCACGCTGAGCGAGCCGGAGTTATCTAGGTCGAGTTTCTTAAACCTCTTTCCTAGCCTCTTAATCTCATCGGCATCGACTGGACAAAAGAGGCGGAGAAGAGAAAAGAGGGAGAGAGAGAAAACGGAGGATCTGGGATGAGATCATTTGACATCTTTTACTCGAACACATTCACGGCCGGCCGTTCTCATCCGAGGCCAAGATCTAAATTAAAAAGGGGGAGGAGGAGGAAATTTGGTGAAGAGTGCATGCGTTGGACTTAACTAGGACAGGAGAATTATAAATGAGCCACGGTGCAACATCCACCTGCAGAATGATGAATACAGAATCATATCCACTAGGCCAGCAAATATTCATGCAAAACATTAAATATCCCTCGCTAACAGCTGCGTGAACTACCACTCGCAAACTAGGTCAAGGACACTGCCTCCACCCTGCACTAGCCAATCCCCAGCTGGCATTTTGGCCGAGAGGCGGGGTTCACCCCGGAGAGGTCGCCCAGTGTGGGTGCAAGTATTGAGTAAAGGATAAACTCATGCAGCCAACTCTGCCACTGCTCTAACAAGAAGCTCAAATAGGAAAAAGAGGTAGTAACAAAAGGAATTAGCAGAAAGACATACAACAGAATTATTGCCGACTTACAGACCGGAGCTTTTCTATCAGAGGGAACCCGGATCTTTAGTTCCCCCGCCATCAGACGCAGCCTCAGACTCCCCTCGCCCGGCGCGCCGACCGAACAATGGCGAGGAAGTAATCCAGAAGCAATAACAAAGCCCGCTGTTAATTACTATATAAGCTCATTCATTCACGTGATCCTCCTGCGATTGGCCAACCCGCAAAAACTACTACACACTTGCCTGCTTTTAATCTGCCGCCGTACAGTAAAGTGACAACCGGCGGCTAATCTATTCATTTTGACACAGCGGAGGGAGAAATGAAAAAAAAAAGAAGGGAGGAGTGATCCAAGTTTTTACGAGGATAAGAACTCAGTTCGTCCGTGGTCCGACCGGGTTCACTGACCTCTCCGCGGTCGGGGACCGGCCCCGGTTCAAACGTAGTTCAAGGAGAAGATCATATCAGGTTTACGCCGCATTGAACCTGACGACTGGGGGAAAAAAATCCTCAAGGTTCCTCGTGGTTGGGTGTGGTCACAATCTCCTCCTCGGTTCTGGAGTTGTGATTTTTAATTTATGTCCAGAAAAGGGAACATTACGGCGTCACAGTGAATTTGACCTTTTAACTGTTTGGACACAAAATGTCATCACGTCCCTGTTTCATCCTTAACAGAAACGATGTGTTAAACTGTGTCATATCCGGACGTACGGACTCTTGACTTGCGGTCATAAACGTTACCTTGACCTTTAAACCTCCAAAAACTTTATCAGTTCATCCTTGAGTCCTGTGCAGGTTTGTGCCAGATGCAATGAAATTCTTGAGATATCACATGCACAACAATGGGAAACCTTGACCTTTCTTTGACAACCAAAATCCATTCAGTTCATCCTCGACTCCAAGTTCGAATTTAGGCCAAATTCAAAGGAAGTTCCCTCAAATTGTTTCTGACATAGTGTTTCTGAAGAATTGTTCATATTAACAACCCAGAAACATGAAGCCTCAGGCTCTGAACTTATTCAAGAAGCAGCAAGCAAACAAAAAGTTTTAAAAACTGACTACACACACACGTCCAAAAGACTCCAAAATGATGTATAAAGCTGAAACTATGAGGCAACTAATTGATCAGTCAGTCAACAGAAAATTAATCAACAAATAGCTTTTAAAATATATTCATAATTTAAGTACATTTTTCAAGTCAACTTCCAGCTTCTCAACTCTTTGCCGATATTCTTAGTCGTCTACGATATTAAGTTGATTATATTTTGGGACTGAAGGATATTTTGGACCATTTTACCAACAATTTTTAATTAAACGATGAATATATTTTTAATATAAACAACTGTGAGTTGCAGCCCTGGTATAATAATTACAGATCAGAAAAAAAAATAAAGTGAAAATGAAGATGTTAAAAATTGATATGCTACATTTATATATTTTGTCGTTTGTGTGAAAAACCCGAATTCTTGTTTGACTCTTGATGGATAACGCTCTCATTTGTCTCCAGCATCAACATCAGCTGCTTGTATATAGTGTCTGTGCTGCGCGAGCACCTGGGGAGGTAAATTTGTACTGCATCTCATTTCCATGAGTTTTGCACAAATACAAATATTTGTTTCTAGCGAGGTGGTCGCCGGCGTGTTTTTATAACCTGGACAGCTCCTGACACACACACACACACACACACACACACACACACACACACACACACACACACACACACACACACACACACACACACACACACACACACACACACACACACACACACACACACACACACACACACACACACACACGTAAAATCTGATATATATACACACACACCACAGGGTTTTCTGTGTCCTGTCCACTAGGTGCCGAGCGCACACGTCCTGTCCTGTGACACAAAACACTTCCTTATCAGCAGCCTCCTGTTTCCTGTTCGGGGCAGATGACACAAGCTTGGCTCATAACGGCGTCAACGGCCGGTGCCAGGGGGCGTCGCTGCTGCCGAGAATCACCCAACTGGACTTGCTAACTTAAATCAAAGCGACATTTTCCTTTTTGAAATCAAGGTAAGCAGCTGGACACAGCTGGTTTCAGTGTGGGGATGGATGCAATTTTTTAAATTAAGGGCTCAGTTGTTTCCCCCCCCCCCCGGTGCATTTCCTGTAGATATCACACATGCACTAACACACACAAACCACATCCTGTGAGTGGGCGCAAAATCACTGGCAGGAGAGCTGCCCTCCCTTTTTTGTTTGCCAATAACTGTATAATTAGGGGGCGCTTGACGACAAATAATAAGTTGCCATTTTCAGAGGAGAGGGAGGATTTCTGAGGTCCTTCGATTTGAATCTTGAATTGAGTCCTAAAGTAGAGCTGCAGCGGATGTTACGTTAACATTAATCTTTCAAACCCGTTCCCTGTCACAGTTTAAGTTCCTTTTGTTGCTACACAGTCAGGTCAGGGGGACAAACACAGATGAGGGCAGCGAGCGAACACGTGAACACCGAGGAGGTTCACGTATGATTAATGCAAACCAAGGACGACAACAGCTCCCTCTCAGACTCGGTCCCCCTTCCCGGGTCGCGAACCAACAAGTCCCACGTCTGGCAGCATCGCAGACGGACCGTGGTGCTCGCAGCTCAGCAGAGTCAAACTTGTGGTTAAGACGGTGGATACGGTATTTTTTTTTTACTACAGCAAGTTACTTCAACTGATCTATCGAAACAAACAAATGAGAATAAAATCCCTTGATCACCAGATTGATAAGCACTGACCACCCTCACAGTAGCCAGACCTCAAAATGTGGTGCAGGCACAGGTTATCCAAGATGCTGGTGGGGCTGCGACTAGAGCTGCAACAGTTAATCGATTAGTAATCGGCTACTAGATGAATCGCCAGCTATTAAATCGCTTCATGTGATTTAATATGAAAGGATAAGTCCAAATTCTATAATATCAGCTCGTGAAATGTGAATGTTTTCTGGTTTCTTTGCTCCTCTGTGACAGTGAACTAAATGTGTTTGGTGTGTGGACAGAGAGAAACGGTTTCCTGCGAGCGCTGCTCGGTGGGAGATGCTAATAAGCTGCTCCGAGGGAGACCCGGTGCAACTGTGAGAAGATTATGATAATCTCGAGTACTCCAGTGCAGATCACACACACACACACTCTTTCATAAACGCTGTGTGCATCCGCAACTGTGTTACTAGGCAACTGGAACACGGTAGCCCCCAACGTGGCCCACACACACACACACACACACACACGTATACACACAGAAACAAAAAGGAGGAGGGGCATTTAAACACGTCGTTCAAGGGGTGAAGACACAAGCATATGTAGATCAGCCTTTGGACGGCTCCCAGCGTCTGTTACTCACACACACAAACACGCATCAATTAACATAAAATAAAAACTGCAATGTTTGGCTCGAGATATGTTTGGTTATGTCTCGTCTGCTCTGTGCTCCGAAAGCTCGTCTAGCGAGCCCTCCTCCTCCTACTGTTTGTGCTGCTCTAGTTGCCTTTATTACTGTTGGTGTCAAATGATGGGAATTAAAGTTCTTGAGACAATGACCACTTTGGATTCTGCTTGAGCTACAGCGAGACCAGCTATGAGCAAGGCCGATACATATATCAACACGAGGCTGTTTTCAGACATGAGCTCCGGTAAACGTCCGGAAAACTGGGGTCTGGAAAATTGTTTCCAGACTGACGCGTTCACACCAACAGGCATCCGGGCGAAGCAGTGTTTTTACCGTTTACGGTCATCAACACGCCCATTTGCTCACTAGGAATTTTCCGGACGTTTTCCTACTGCATCGTCACATGGGTTCACTCGGACTTGATGTAACCGGCGAGAAGTTGACAACTACAAAGTGTCCGGGAGCTCAGTCGAACCATACAAACAGCAGAACAGCTGTGTGAGCGCCAGGCGCCCCCCCGTTTCTTTCTTCTTTTAATTATGAAACACAATGTTCCCAAAATGTCACTAATGAATTTGTCCTCTTCACTCTCATGGTTCACGCTGCACACTAATGGAGACATGTGACTCCATTTAAAAAAAAGAAAAAGTTAACCTGAACTGAGAGAAGCGGGCGTGGAGGGGTGGGGATGATATACAGCACAGGAAAAAAAAAAAAGAGAGAATCCGTTGGCATGTTACTGATAATTACAGCCTAGCCTCGGCTGTATATAGCTCCCCCAACACACACACACACACACACACACACACACACACACACACACACACACACACACACACACACACACACACACACACACACACACACACACACACACACACACACACACACACACACACACACACACACACACACACACACACACACACACACACGATACGCAGTGAGGGAGGGTAAACATGAGAAGGTTGCATGCACAGCTCAGTAATTACAGGAGTTTGACACATGACACGCAGCCAATTAGCATAATGTGTTTTACTGAGCGAGATGGCTTCGTAGCGTTGCCACGGGAACGTGTCAGAAGAACACAGTGTGCTACAGACAAATTATTTATTCATTTTTTTTAAGGACACTGATTAAAATCAATGAGGATGACATAATAGATGAGTTTATTGGTTGCGAGGAGTTCTGATCAGCGTGATGAAACATATTCTCCTGTGGTCTTCATGTAATTTTTAGGGAGATGTTTTAGTGTCAAGTGTTTTCTATAGTGTATACTTGGAAAATATAATTTGATAAAATTGTGAAGGAGAGAGGAGCAAGTTAGTGTTTCTATTTTAGAATCGAACCGATTCTGGATTAGCTGTGGATCTGGAAAGAAGGTCATGCGAGTAATAAAAAAAAAAAGTGAGGGGGGGAGGCGGCAGTCACACCTTTTTTTTTTTCCTCTGTCACTCCCTCAGTCTTATGTCACCTATGTAAGAGGAAGCCATGCAGCAGAGTGTGCGTACTACTACACAGGCGAGCTCAGGCGCTCGGTGCATTAAGCCGATTGCTCGATTCTGGGTTGCTCCGATTAATGTACAGCTACGCCCGCACGGACCAAACCGAGCGCGAAGAAGGGCAGCAGCACGCTGATGCAGTGTATTTATAGCTGTACCGTCATCAGAAACACCCCCCCCCCTCCCCCCAACTACTCAGCCCACCGGCAGAGGCTCCCGCTCGCTCCCACCTCAGGGAAACCCCTAGCAACAAGGAACTCCAGCGAGCCGCCCTCCTTTTTATTTTGGGCGGCTGCAGGCGGGCCTGCCATGGTTTCAGGCCAGAGTGTGTGCGGGGCGTTGGGGAGGGGTTTGTGTGGTATGGGGGCATGGGTGTGTGTGTGTGTGTGTGTGTGTGTGTTTGTCAAGAGAGAGGCAGAACAGAGTGGGTGCATGCATGGACTTCAGAAAAGGGTGTTTGTCAGTGTTCCCACAAGTAAGCAACTAAATTCCTGTCTGATCTGGTTCAGGCCTTGGAAAAAAGAATACGAACAACGACCTATTTCAAAGTCCATCGTGTCAAATGCGGATTCGAACTCCTCAGGATGATCTTACGGACATGAACGAACTGAGTTAAGACTCGGCAGGTACAGTTGAGCAAGTGTTTTTTGTTCACAGCTCCTTCGGGGCGCTTGAGGTGCCTGTCGGAGCAGCTGATGAGCCCAACAGCTGCTCCGACACTTGAGGGTGTGAGGGAAGGAGGCGAGAGCCAAAGAGAGAGGGAGACAGAAAGTAGGAGGATGTTTCATAGGTGCAAGCAATTATCAACATTTGCCCAAATTTAAAACTCTTGTTAATTCTAGGAGGGAAAAGGTATACTTTCTCCTGCCTAGAATTTCCCACTTAGAATTTTTGTATGGATACAAAAAAGGGCATGCATGTAGTAATCTCTCATACGTTTGTCAACTAGTGTGGTGAGCGTTTAGCTTGATCCTGCTGAAAAACATCTGCATTCACATGCTGACATTGAGTTATTTGACGTTTTTTTTAATGATTTCTGATAAGAAAAAGAGAGGAAAAGTCCCAACAGGGAGAAGAAGAGAGAGAGAAGCTGTAAATATAACAGATCGAATCCTTGATGGGTTAAGTTCAGGGTCGTGCATCAGCCAAATCCACCTCCCCTCACTCATGGGGGGGTGGGGGGGGGGCGGGATGCCTGGAAGGCCTGACAGGCCAAGGTCCTGCCCCCCCCCCCCCCCCCCCCCCCCTCCATGATGCTAACAGTAGGGCAATCTAAATATGGCCAGGCCACAGAGTGACCTTAGCTCTGCTCTGTCATTTTGAATATGCCTTCAGTTTCTTCTGCATGTAAGATGCTAATGTAGGTCATTAAGATTTTGGTTTAAGTTTAAATCCCAGATGACTTATGTTCATACAACAACCCTTTTTAATTGTGGACCAAAAATGTCAACCACCACCTTGGTAGCCTTGACATCAAATCAGTAATTCACACGTGGCTCCGACTCTCTCAGAACGACGAGGTTCGACCTCAACAATGACACGGCCCCAGCAGTGCACCTCCACTACAGTGGGACCCGTCGCAGTCTCACTGCTCATTAAAACACACGCAGCAGCAGCAGCAGCGGATCAGTTTTAACCTGGTTTCTAAACAACGTCCCGCTGAAACCGTGCCATTTGCACCAGAGTGTGAAATCTGCAATCGCTGAGGACGTTTGCTGAGAGTCTGAGATATAAGTCTCAATAATGATGTATCGTCCAAAGTAGGGAAGGGGAAGGACAAAGAAGAAATGTGAGTCATATCCTCACAGTTCCTCCACTGCCTCCTCCTCCCGAGAGCTCAGGGGCTCAAACACATCTACTGGGCAGACATCTTGTAAACATCGCCGACTAAATAATTCAAAGGAGGAAACACTTCACGTCTACATAAGAAAATAACACAGAGTAAATATAATCTAACTGAATAAGGATAGCAGTGTAATAATAGGGGTGGATTATATTGATACAAATCTTTTATTATGTGTATTAGGGCAGCAATTTATGATTACTTTCATTATCCATTAATCTGTGGATTATTTTCTCGATCAATCGATTAGTTGTTTGGTCCATAAAATGGTTAAAAATGCCGATGTTGTTTCCCCAAACCTCAAGATGATGTTTTGTTTTGTCCACCCATCAAAGATATTTAGTTAACGTTCACAGAGGAGCAAAGAAAATATGCACATTTAAGAAGCTGAACTACTTGAGCAGATTAATCGATTATCAAAATAGTTGGCGATTAATTTAGCAGTCCATTACTAATCGATTAATCAATTTACTGCTGCAGCTCTGATGTGTATGTAAGTGTATAGCCATGTATAGGGATAAAGCAGTAGACATCTGGAAATCCAATTGATAAAAAGTTTAAAGATAACTGGATGATATTGTTAGATGTTGCCTCATCAATAGAATTAAATACTCAAGAATCAGAGAACAGCACTTCACCGGTGTTTAAAAAAAGAGAGGAAATTGCATGTTGCTATAAAGCATCCCACTCATGCAAAAAAAAAAATCAACATAATTAATGATATAAAAGCTTAACATAAAAAAGAGCATGAGCACCACTTCACAAAACAAATGGCATGCAATCAACGAGCGTGTCAGAAACGCCTGCGCGTGATAGAATACGTCGAAGGAAAACGTGCAAAATACTTACAATGCGAGCACATCTCCAGGGGGTAACTGGCTTCATTTCCCTGAAGAGAGAGAGAAACAGAGAAGTCAAAATGAGTTTCATCAGGGACGCACTACATCTGTTAAAGGAACTGATGATAAAAACTCTCTCGGAAGCCGAGTGTAAACAAACAACTACAGATGAGGGTGTTCTTCAATAGGACAATCAGCCCTGATGCTATCACAGTCACTCACATAGCAACACTTTATGACTTCAAGCTGGGAAATACAAATTACCACAGGAAACAGAACTGACACAGTGTTACTCCCCCCCGTCAGCCAACAGAGAGACAGGTATGACTGTGAAATGAACGGCTACACACTGATCATTAAAATCAGATCTTCAGATAATGTGATCCGTCGGATTATCTTTGCCGACGTGTTGGTGGTGGTTGTGCTTTTCACGGCGACCCTTGCACCTTTTTGATCAGAACATTCCACGCAGACATCTTCCAACATGACTGCCTTCAGAGTCAAAACATATTCACCATCGTCAATGCAGTGCGACTATGTGAATTCCTCGCACAGTCCTCATGCAAAATCACGTACAGCAGCAGAACCTACTGTACCGGCAAAGAGACAATTCATTCCCAAAGGTCAGGACCTGTCGCGTTTGTATTTATGTCTACAAATGAGATCATCTTCACAACGTGGCATCATTTTTATCGAGCAAGCTTTTCAGTGTTTGCTTTCCAAATGATCCTTTAGTTTACATATAGCAGACTTGACATTGAGAGGACACGAAAGTAAGAGACTTACAAATTGTGCACTAACAACTTCGAAGAAAAAAAGGTAAGGAATTTGATTCTTGGGGAGAAGTTGGTCCACTTCCACAAAAGTCTGAAATAAGGGAGCGTTCTTTCCCTGAAGAGTTGGGCCGAGAGGCGATTAATTAATTCAACTGAGGACTGTTATCAAGTTAATTAGTTAGCACTGATACGAAGAAACACCAGCACGTTTTGGGTTTTCTTTCAACGTTGATGCTGATGCTCGGCAGCAATCGTGAATCTGCCGCTGAGTGTTTTGGCTTTTGCTAATGATTATTAGCACCGGAGCTTAGTGAACCTCAGTGAGCAGAACGGAGAAGCTATTCCCTTACTGCAATCATCCTCCAAGTATTGGTAAATTGCATGAAAACCAGAGGCGTGGAGAGTTCGGAGACACAACTTTCTCCGAGAAAAATTGAAAAGTGACATAATCGCAGAGAATATTTCCAATGTTTTCTCACAGATAACCAATAACCATCTTTTGCTCACAGAGATGAAACTCTACACACCGAAGTGACTAGAAAAAAAAAGCTACAGTGCCCCTTATGTCATGCGTCCGGCTTATCGCTGCGCTGCTGCTGCCGCCGTAAGGACAGCAGACTTACCTCGGGGAAGTTGTGGTATTTTGAGAGCAGCGAGGAGTATAAGAGGTGACTCAGGATTAGCCGCGGGTGCGGCGATCATCTGACGCTGACATGTAACGTGGGTTCTCCCTCTGGGACAATCTGCCGACTCCGGCAGTTCGGCAGATTGAATTCCAGTGGAGCTGAACGCGTAAGCCGCGGCTGGGTGTCCCGCTGCCCTGCGTGGCTCGGCGGGTAATAGTGACGATGTGATGCTTTATTGATCTCTACAGGGAGCGACAGGTCTGCACCGCGAGAGCTGCAGGTGCGCTGACTTGCTCAATGACACTTCGGCAGGATTTTGGATTCAACAACCAGTGTCCTCGAGTCCAAGGGCTGGTTGCGAAAGCCCCCCGCCACGCCCTGCTATACGAGACTTGTTGTGGTTCACACCTTTATTTTGGTCCCTTCGCCGTGGACCAAAACGAAACACTTTGCTGTCCCTGGGTGACTTTAGTGAAACACGGCAATTTCCCTCATTGCACGAGCTCAATAATGTGCATTTCGTAGTGCTACGCAGACAGTGATAGCACTTCTTTGTGTTTGAAGACTTTGATTTGGCTGCTCCAGAACTGCTCTCAGACATGCACCGAAGTCCGGACATTTTCCTGAAATCTTCACATGCGAGCGGCAAACTCGGGACCCAATTTTCCAGAGTTCGGGTCCAAAAGCAGCTTAGGAGTCCTCTACATTAACGAGTTGCCATGAACAGCAGACAAAACTGGAAAGTGTTTGATTGAAAGTGTTTTCCACAACAAAGCTGACAACAGGCAATGTACATCTGGCTTCATTTAAATTCACCGAGATTTCCTTACTGCTATAATGGCAACCAACCCACCCAGGTAAATTGAATGGAGGCTAAATGAGTGTGTGGTGGGCGTCCTCTCATCTACATCCCTGATGTCTACTGTCCCATGAGTGCGAGCTGTAGGGACCCTGGAGATAAAGAGACTTATAGCAAAGCAGATTTGGCGTTGAGGATTACAGGTTTACGCATCAAGGCTCGCCTTAGGTCGCCGGTGTGGCTAACGTGGGGTCAGGAGTAACTCTCTTGTCCTGCTACGATTTCAAGTGGTGGTATTGTATTAAAAATACATAGAAATGCATAAAGTGAAAAAAAGCATCTTGCAGAGGAGAGGAACAGAGGCAAAAGAAGGGAGAGAGTGAGCCTTGTGTTGGCTCATCAATAATGCAAGTTTCATTCAGAATCAATTAGGCCTCAGCAGCGCACAAAACACATTGTGCATAATGAAGAGCCCGTCGCCGGTTCAGCAGGAACACCACGTCCGACCCAAAAACCTGACTAATAATAATCTCCAATAATAGACCTGCAGAGCCCAGACGTAACATGAAAGACAGGAGGGCACAGGAGAGTGTACGTGGCCGCAGAATAAAGCCGCTCTCAGACAATGAACTCTGGAAAATATCAGTAAAAATAGGCTCCATGTATTTCCGGTTAGTTTGCCGTTCACATATGGAGAACAACAGGTAACAGGAGATTGTCCGAATTAGACGTGTTCACAACAGAGGGAACCTTCTTCGGAATATTCAGGGGAGGGGTGGCGCCGGGGTACAGCGCCGACTAGCTCGCTGCAAAAATATTCCTGCTGCATTTCCACATGGGCTCACTCGGCCAGCCCCCAACCCCGAATTTGACAAGGCTGCTGGTAGGACGCGTTCCAGAAAATCCCCCTCGCAAGTATGTTTTACGCTCGCCGTGTCGATCTGCTCTCTCGTATTACGTGCGCAAGTTTTGAGTTCGGTAAAGGCACATCGATGTGTACAATACAGTTTCAATGCTGTGCGTTCACTTCAAAACTATGTGAAATCAATGAGTGAGGGCGTCAGGAGGTGATGCTGTCGTCTCTCTAAACTAATCTGAACAGCTTCTCACTGTTTTGAGATAACTTCAATAAGACTACAGTAAATCTCAGTACAGTAGTGCTGAGACGGAATAATTCCCCTTTTATGTTATTGTAAATTGAATACATTTGGTTTCGGATTAGTGGTTGGACAAAAACATGTGCTGCAAAGTAAACTGATGTTGTTTTCTAGGCGTCTGGGAACTTGGGAAGGGCCAAACTAACTGGTCACCATAAACCACAGGGTCGTGTGAAGAGCAAAGACCTCTGGTATGTGTGCATGTGCACATGGGAAATCAATTACCACACATCTGTGTATCTGTCTTGTTTGACACACCTTTACACACAGTGCATGTTCCTGACCATACTTTATTTTAAGGCGGAAGAGTGTCTTCAAGTCAGTTTGTGTTGTGCGTTTTCTGGGTCAGTGCGGGGATCACGAGACTCCCCCTCCTCCACACAAACGTGTCCGCGAGCATCCGGTCCTCGCCGTATAGCCGAGGAGCGTTACGACAAACAAACCCCAACTCTCGGGGGTCGCAGCAGCACAGAGCTGAGAGCTGAGCTGAGCTTTGAGACGGATCTTTAAATAGAGTTCACCCCTCCATTTTTCAGCCCAATGTTTTGTACTGCAGGCTAAAACGCAGGCCAATAACCATCTGACTGTGTAATATCACTAACAAACCGTCGACTCCGTTACACGGAGGAGAAGCCGGCGTTGAGGATATGTGCAAGAATTAAAATGAGCTGATACAATGTTACAGATGCACTTCTCTTTTTTAATATTCAGTTGCTCTCATTTTATTCCTCAAAGCATCAATTCTCACCTTTTTTTAAATGCTAATTTTTTAATATTGCCCTAATAGTGTCTATGTATGCATATCTGTGTGGATATGTGTATACTCTGTGTCACTCTGTGTGTGTGTGTGTGTGTGTGTGTGTGTGTATGGAGGATTTGTACCAGATTTAAGGAGTCAAGTGCAAATATGAAAGTAATTACCAAAATCTTTGCTGCCTGAAGGAACTCCAGCTGGGCTAATCCTTTCAGCCATTCCTATCCCAGTCTTACCTACAAGGGGCCCTTATAATGCCATGTATACCAACACTGCCCAAATCTTCTTGTGCATTAACCCAGTGGTGATAAAGACGAGACTGTGTTTACCAACGGCTGAGAACATGATGTGAGCATTTAAATTCTCCTCTTTAGCAAATAACTCAATTCCACTCAGAAATGTGACTAGATTTGGACATAGAACATCTTGTATTATTTCAGCAGGAGTATTTCTACACACGACCACTACGTCCATTCATGTATATTCGACCACTATGAATTCAATTACTGAATTGTTTGAAAAGGCTGCTTCTATATATATATGAAAGCTTCTTTATCACTCAAACATCCAATTCACATAACTTGGGGAAAGACACTCAATTTGTTGATTAAAATCAGTCAAATAATCTCAATGAGTGATAGATTCTGCTTCTTGCCAACACGTGTTGCACGTAGTATATTGTGATGTACACAGAAACAACAAAAACTCCCAACTCCAGCTTTTTAAAACCTGCTCCTGCCTCAATATCAGTGCCTTGAATTGCACGTACACATCCTTTACATCTCCTCTTCTCACCCTGGATGTGCCATATGAATGTTACCTCAAACTTCTCTATTCACCGACGGGCACAGAGGCCGACCTGTCAGAAAAATGGATGTTTACTGACAAAACTGACTTAAGAGTTTGGCCTGTGCCTGTGACTGAGGGCCGCGGCAATTAGACGGCCAGTGTGGGGGAAATAAATCCAGATTGAGTGGGCTGGTTGGAAGTGCAGCGTGGATCACGTAGTGTTGATCGTCTCTTCTGCTGCTGCTGCTGGTTCTGCACTGTGGCTTTTATCTCTTCTACATTAGCTGCGGCTCGAATCCGTATGTGGGTGGGTGGCGCTTGATTGCTAGGCAGCATATGGTCGGCCCCTCAGCATCAGATCATTTCCACTACATGCTTGAGCAACAGTGGATCCCCCCCGCCCCCCCATCCTCCTCCTCCCCCCCTGCAGCTGAGAGGAATACATTTTCGACAGGCCGTGAGTTGGCACACTGTCCGTGGGACGTGCATGCCCCCGAGTTTCTACCCTCTGGCAGAGAGAGACGCGGCTGCAGGGCAAATGTTCTGACTGTTTTCTTTATCTCGCCTGTCTGTCTGTGGTAATTGTATTCAGTATTAAAGCATCAAGAAACATGTTTTGTGCAGCAACATATGCAGAATATAACCTCAGGAACAGCAACCTTGAATCACAACACGAGTTACCCAACCAGGGGTCTTTCCCAACTTATTTGCATATATTAGACTGTTCAGATTTTAAGGCTTTACTCAGCAAATATATCCAGAAAACAGTAAAAAACCTGCTTCTTAGAACAGCCCCAGGTGACAGTTACTGTCTTGTGCTGTTAGTCATCATAACAATGCTAATTCAGAGTACACAGAGTACTATAGCCGCTGGTATCAGATCAATGAACAAGTGCTCAACGTTGAGATAGAAAATCTGAACGTAAGAGTAAATTCTTTTAAGGAGATTTCTGCACATTTGCAGAGATTATGCTTTTTATTATGATTATCAATACCTGTAAGGTTAGAAAAAAATGAATCAATACCTGTAAGGTAAGAAAAAATGTATCTAAAAATAAATCCCTTCGTTTAAATTATGAAGAACTGCGACCAAGACATATTGTCACTATTCCCTGGTGGACAAGGAATCTAACGGCGACACAGTTTCTAAATGCTCTCAAACATATCGTGGGACATGCTACCCATCGGCCGACATACACTGATACCAATGTATCTGCAATAAGCTAATAAACGCCTGTCCGCCTGATTTACCAGACTAGCTGTAGTTTGAAACATTTAATGACCGACAATTGGATCACGTGAATATTTAACCACGTTTTATTCTACAACTAAAGCTTTTTTTAAGGAAAGATTCAGGGAAGTCTGGATATTTTTGTTCGGACTTTTTTCTAGAATTTTCCATTCCATATGAAGAATGCATGAATCCTCCAGAGAGAACCCAAAAGCACAGAAAAAGTTTCATCAGGATACGTCACAGCAACTAATGGTTTGCTCTTGAAAACACTGGCACTGACAAATACAATTTGGGGTTGTTGCTCAGTGACGTTAGTAACAAAACCGACGATTACTAGTGAACACGTAGATGCAATCAGGACGTCAATAATCTATCAGCAAAATGGTACGTATGGGAGGATATTTGATATATTGGTGGGTGGAAATAAATTGAGGGGTTGGGAACCCACAACTCTTTCCTACGCCCTTGCAAAATGGCAAATGGTCACTGACAACATGTCAGCTGTGGTCCCTCCGATTGGTTGCCAGTTCTGGACAGTAACCAGGTGGATACCATGCGGTTGCTAAGGCAACTCATGCAAATATACACACACACACACACACATATATATATATATATATATATATATATATATATATATATATATATATATATATATATATATATATATGTGTGTGTGTGTGTGTATATATATATATATAGTCGACTGTACAATAAACACAAGGCAGACCTGTGGCCTCCTGCTTCCTGGTGAGCCGCTGTAACATAGGAAACATGAAACGCAGCTTCGTGTTCCTGTTGTCGGTCCAAGCGTTTTGGTTTTTTTATTCTGATGAAGCTGATGTTGCAACTGTCAACAAAAGCGCCACGCGCCCTAGAAAGAAAAAGAAAACAAACAAAAACCATCGCGATGCACTTCGTGCGTACCCGCGTACGTCGATTGCGTAGCGAACACACAAACTCGAGCGTAACGTTACGCGTAAAGGGCCTTCTGAAGGAGCGCTCGTTTTTTGTCACGAAAACTAATTTTGCACACGCCTCGTCGCCAATGACAGTGTGTGTGTGTGTGTGTGTGTGTGTGTGTGTGTGTGTGTGTTTGTGTGTGAGCGTGCGTGTGTGCGTGCGCGCGCTGTGTCGTGGAGGGGAGGGGATAAGAAAATATCTGGGCCACGGGGTTCCAGGCTACTGTCAGCCCCCGGGGTGTCGCACCCGACAGCGCGACGGGGGGGGGGGGGGCGGGAGGGAGCGTTTCCTCCACTTTGTCGACAGTTAACCCATAAACAAGCGAAGCGGGAAAAAACAAACCCCGCCACACAAACGCCACATATTAAGCCGAGACACGCAGGGCCCGCCGCCGCCGCCGCCGTGTTTACCAGTCGGGGACACACACGGGAGCCGTGGCCGCTTACCATCTTGCAGGTCGGATGATGAAATCCGGGCGGTGAGGAGGTGCGGAGGATGGGAGGGAGGGAGGGAGGGGGGCGGGAGTCGCTAGGCCGCCGAGTTGTTGGCGAGAAGTAGAAGAAGAAGAAGAACACACGGCTGCGGTGCTCCGGGAGGTCTCGGCCCTGGCTTCTCCACCCAGCTTCAGGTTGCTCTCTTCTCCGGTCTACAGTCGCTCTCTAACCCTGCTTCGCGGAGGAGGAGGCTCGGTTTGACGAGCAGGCGGTGGCGGAGGGGAGGAGACACGATGCGAGCAGGGGGAGGTGCGAGCATAGTACTGTACATCCGGGATCTACAGGTTCTGTTTATTTATATTTGCACGGTCGTTAACTGGATTGCGCGCGTGCTCCGCCTGCTGGCAGCCGGACGTAACTGCACCCAGGCCCCCTTTGGTGTGTGCGTGTGTGTGTGTGTATGCGTGTGCGTGTGTGTGTGTGTGTGTGTGTGTGTGTGTGTGTGTGTGGCACATGGAGCTTGATCGTATATAATAATCCCTGTGGTTCGTCAATAGCACAGACTTCGCCTCATGGACATGGACACTAAATCCACGCTAAGAGTCGTGGATTGGATTGGCAAAGAGAGCGGAGTCAAGCCTGCCTGTGGTCATTTTAATAGTAGTAACAGTAAATATAGCAGCAGGAGTATGCCTTGTAATTCTGAATAGCACATTAAGAATCCCACTTTAGGATAATATATATATTTACAGTTTTGAACATGACACCCACTGACACCCCTATCTAGTATATAGACACCTGAACGTTTTTTTTATAGCTATTGCTTCACTTTTCCTTGGTCTAGTTCTAAATATTGTGACTAACCTAAATCACCTTGCTTTGATTCTGAAATAAACTTTGGAATGATGTATTGCCACACAAAAAGATTTCCAATTTTACTATGAATGAAATTACAAACAAAAAACACTTTCACAAAAGGTCAGAATCTTATGTAAATATTTTCATCATAAATATTGTTGCTCTGATTTATTTTTGCATATAGGTCAATTCAATATCTCACTGAAAACATTTCATTGGAATTTCTACCAAAATACAATTACAGTAATATATATATATATATATATATATATATATATATATATATATATATATATGAAAGCATTTCAAACAGTTCACTGTACAAAAATACTACATTTTGAAATATTAAAACTCAAAACAAGAAATATATATTTTTTCCAGATATGTCAGGTTACGTTCTGAATATTTCAAATACAATATTTTTCTTTAGTAAAAACACTCATATTTGTGGATAAGTCCTTTGGAAGAGGTAGAGAAAACAAACAACTTCACTCAAATAAAAAATCTCAACTTCCAATACTGCATGTACGCACACACATACACACACACACACACACACACACACACACACACACACACACACACACACACACACACACACACACACACACACACACACACACACACACACACACACACACACACACAGCTAAACAGAGAGTTTTTATTCCAAAATTCCAGAATCCAGAATTTGTAAAGTGAGTGTAGAGCCGCTGACGCAGTGTCATTGTAAATGAATGAAATCTTTAACAACCTTTGGAGAAAACAGACAGATGTTTTCCTTCTGGGCAACTCTTTATGAGGAACTGACCTGTACACATTTACGAGCCTATTAAAGATTTAATAAAGGCACAATTGGGCAAACTGATAAAAGTCCTTATTACAGAATAAACCAATAAGTTTTGTTGTTGTTGTTGTTGTTGTGAAGCAGGCAGGTGTGTTATCTTGTCACTATCAGACTTGGAGAACTGAATCAGTGGCGGCATTGTCCACTTCATTAAGAGTCAGTCAAAAGTTTAAATGGTTTTAAAGGCGGCAGCAGCAGCAGCAACACAAACACAATCGTTGGCATGAAAAGAAGTGGTGCTTGTTCAAGTTACTGCACTTGTTAAAGTAGCTGGTAGAGAATCCCTGTAATCAATAATATTCACTATATAAGCTTATTTGACTTTATGTGTAGAGGTTTTCTTTGGTCATGTCGCCCTGCTCAGTTGATTCAAAATGCCACTCAGCAAATGACTCAGCTGATGGTTAATAAGACTTATTATATCTTAATTTTCACGCCAGCAGTAGTTTTTCTAAAAACTGGCATTGCATGGATTTCTGAAAATGTCGGGACCGTCATTCTGGAGACAAACTCCTCACACGTAGACCAGTACACTGCGACTTCAAAAGTATACACATAAACACATCTGTACGAGCACCAATTATCAAAACACGCACACACACACTGTCGCAAAACACACTGGCACACTTCACTTGAGGGGGTTACCACATACCACGACTGAACTGGACATGAAGAAGAAGAAATATCAAAATGTCATTTGATTAATTAGTCTCCTTGGTACATAATTAAAACTTTTCTTTAAGTAGGTTGTTGAGGAGTGCTACATGTTTCATCTTTTCACAATAATCTTGACACATTTGCATAATCACCATACACAGACCGAGAGCATCATCACATTTCATATGAATTTGGTAGGGTCAGATTAAGCAGTAAATCTTATGGATTGTTTAAAGCATAAAGGAAGAAAAAACATTTTTTTTCTTCTTTTCCATAGGACAAAGAGAAAAAAATCCAGTAAAGCCGCAGGGGGAAAAAAAATAAGTGGAGTTGAGTGATGGTAGAAAAAGGAGGGAAAAGGAAACTGCAAAATCCGTGAACACAATTACACACCTTGTGTTTTTTTGCTGCACACGCTGAATCTTTCAGGCCGCTCCTCGGTCAGACAAAAGTCTCCTTGTTGACCCACATGAGTGTGCGCGTGTCGTTGGGTTTGCACTCGTACTCGATGCTGTTGAAGCTGTTCCCCCACTGGCAGTGGTCCCTCTTGTTGTAGTTGTAGTACTTCACCTGCCACACGGTCTCGAACAGCCCGGCCTCCGTGAACTGAGGGAGAAAACACACACGCTCAGAGGAATATATACGCGTGCAAGGACACATACGTGTACTCGAACGCGCAGTTGGGGGCATCTTGTAGATGGCCTGATTGAGATGAACGGATGATGCAACATACAGAGAGAGCGGATGGGAAACACACACACACACACACACACACACACACACACACCCCAGAGACTCGTGTAGACACAGAGACTCGCACGATATCATGTGAAAAATCATATGGAGGTGAAATGAAGAAGAAAGGATACTGACACACACACACACACACACACACACACACACACACACACACACACACACACTGGACAGATGGGCAACATACAAACAGAAACCCAGTGAAATTATACTTGCAAGGATTTCCGTAACATTATTTGAACCAATGCTCTCGTTCTCCTCAAAAGATGGAGAGAATATTTTAAACATTTACAACATACGTCACTGCTTTTATTGCCAGGGCCAGGATGTGCAACAGCTGCTTCCTCCGAGCACCTCGTGGCGTGCTTCAAGCTGATGAGAGTCTCTCTTCTAATTTCGTGGTTGATCTGTCAACGTTGGCACAGTTTTGGAGGGCTTGACAGCGTCGTGTGTGTGCGACATCACAGTCACCTGGTCAGAAGTATTGTGCTACTCCACGATGACCAGTCCACTGTTAATTAACGTGCTCGCATCACTAATCAATTCCACACAATATCAATAACTGATAATCAATTGAGCTCAATTTTTTAGTTGTCTATGATTGTACATGTACAATGTATTTGGACTCTTGGTCACACAAAACATTTGAAGACATCACCCTGGGGAATGATTGTATAAAGGTGTAGACCTAATTAAATAATATCAACTACAAGCTTTAACACCTGCAGGTTCCATCACATCCACCCTATCCATGAATACACCATTATAGCTATCTGTGTCTGTGGTTCCTCTAGTTAAACTGTTGCCACGGTAACTGTGGGGATATACACTTGAGGAAAAACTGTAACCACTGAAACACCTGATACTATCAGGATACGCTGACGATAATCTGTGAGCAGAGAAAAAACTACTTTGCTGCTGGCAGAGCCGTAACCATGGGAACAGGAACACATCTGGAGGGACCACCGTTCAGCCTACAACCTCTGGATCGCAAGAACATGATGACACACGGTCGTGGCAGGTGTGTGACGCACTTCAGTACCTGTATGTTGATTTGAACCGGTTGCCTCTCTCCACTCTTGGTGTGCGACACCCCCTCGGTGTTGTACTGGCCCGAGTAGACGACGGACTGAGGGTCTTTAGACTGCTGCTCCAGCGGGAAGGTCACAGCGCCCACACTCATCGACCTGCAGGTACACAACACAAGGCACTTATCAGTAAACTCGCCCCCGCCAATAGAGGAAACATGAACGTATTCAAAGACAATAACAAAAGACAGAATAGCCAGGGTACATTACAGTACATTCTCCCACAATAAAAAATGGGAGATAGATGTCGTTATGTATTTTAATCATTGGGGACTTGTGAACTGCAATTTCGAGATTTTGTCTTGTTGTCCTTGTGTTGTATTTGTATCTTTTTCTTCTTCTTTTCTTCTCTATCTCTTTGCTTATATGGAACTACTGTATGTGTCTGAAATAAAGATTCATAATAATTATTATAATAATGATAAAACAAAGTGTTTGAAAACATTGTCAGTCACAAATCTTCTGAGGTCTTGCCAGAAAATTTTTTTTCTCACAAAATGATACAGTCTGTGTTTATGTCTCTTTCGAATTGCACCATGTACTGTAATATTTGTGAATGATTCTAAAGGACATTTTCCTCCACAATTATTCTCAAGTATCGGTGAACACAAAGGTTTGAATGAGTGTGACACAACAGAAGAAGACACGTTAACATATTTCATATTTCATGTTTAAAAATCATTTAGTGAGAGGCGCTTCTGCAACAGCATGAATTCCGTGAGCACTGCCCCAAATTCTGTACAACATAATGCATCATGGCCTGTGTGACCTACTTCCGGCACGATTCACACACTCTTGATATATATGTATATTTTTTATGTCAAACACTAATCCATATTTGGAGATGGATGCATACAGCAACATGTGTTACATAATCATGAACTGTAGGCAAATCACAAGGGGGGCCGGTGAAACACACAAAAGCCCAAATGCCAGAATCCCTAATCTGTGGCGGATTTGACATGTGGCCAATCGAGGTTTATGCTGCATTCACGTGCTCCTCG
Source organism: Scophthalmus maximus (assembly GCF_022379125.1). Lineage (NCBI taxonomy): Eukaryota > Metazoa > Chordata > Actinopteri > Pleuronectiformes > Scophthalmidae > Scophthalmus > Scophthalmus maximus. Next base: position 4,483,731 of record NC_061524.1, on the reverse strand, counting down.
TAGCATCCTATACTTTCCAGCCCTAAACTCGGAACTAGGACGGTTTAACGCGTTAAAGTGCAGGACCTTTAGTCAAGAAATAAAAACATACTTATATATGCCAAAAAATAAAAATATATAAGATGCAGCTGTAAGAGATGTTTTGTTTTCTCCGCAGCCTGGAAATTGAGTAAACTTGATGATTTGCCACTCGTAACGGTCATATTCACTTACCATTCATGAATGCAACCTTAAATTCAGCACCTGCCTCTATATTCCTGAGCAAACCTGTCTTTTCAGGTCACCTCTCGTCAGTGCGTGCGAGGAATGATCCTCCGCCTCGGCTTGACCTCTGACATGTGCAACCACTTACTAAGAGCAAGGACGATGGGGAAAAAAATCCCCACAGTCTGTACTGTACCTGAATATGGCAAAGGTCTCTTTGCACAATATATTTCACTATAGGAAATGTAAATACATTTCACCAAAAACAAAAAAAAGAGACTCCCATCATTTTTTTTTAACAAATAAAGGGCAGATATATAAATAATAACCGCCCAACACCGACACTCATAATGACGCCTCTTTTCCAGTATGTATATTTTAGGGACACGAATACGCATATTGCCACATTCAGACAACATCTCAAATATTTTGGAAGACCCCAATCAAGTGTCCTTCTGCCTCAACCCTATATGAATCACATCCATCTCCCCCTTATTGAAAATATACGTTGTGTGCATATATAGGTGAATTAACTGATCTTGTCATTGGGAGGGGGTTACTGGACTGAGATGACCTGAGCGTGATTGTTGGAGAGCAGGTTCCTAATGTGTGACGACCAGGTCAGGATAATCCTATAGCCTCACACACACACATACACACACACGGTGGAAAGAGCTGTATATCTTACGTGGCCTCGACCGCCCCTGGTTTGACGACCACCTCGATGTTGTACTTGGAGCCGGTCAGCAGCTTGATGGTGCGGGTCTGCCCGAAGCGCGCGCCGTCGGACTTGAAGTGCACCGCGGTGTTGTTGGGAAGCATCTTCAGCGAAATCCCAATTTTGACGAGTTGGGGGACGTCGGCCATGGTTTTTTCAAACAGAGCTGGCACAGATTGATCTCGAGGTGGTTGGTTGGTTGGTTGGTTGGTCCTCGGTGGTTGTGATCAATCAGTGCAGGCAGACGGAGAGAAGCCCCATGGCAGAGACGCACAGCACCGGGAATTGCGCCGCGCCGTCTGGCGCCGCGTAATCCCATCCAACCCTGCAGCCACAGGCCTAATCCCAATCTCTCTCTCTCTCTCTCTCTCTCTCTCTCTCTCTCTCTCTGTGAAATCTCTCACTCCCTCAGTCAATCATACTCTTCAGATCATTTTTATTGATCCTCACATAATCAGGGTAAACAGTATAAATAACCCACAAACATATTTCTACATAGCTGGTGACATAAATGTCTAAAGCAAGAATGAAATAAATGTGTAAGAATATCAAAATGTCGGCCAGTATAAGCCCTTTAGTGTCGTATGGTGACATATAGGCTACGGACACAATACAAACTGGAATGAAGAAGGAGAATCAACATAAACTTTGATAAATGTAAGATTATTCAAATTCAATGATTTATGACTGGGAAGCCGTGTAACTCCAACATTCAACCACTAGAGGGCAGAGTCGAATCACAAGAGGGGAAAAAATGTTCAGACGATGGAGCAGTGTTTTCTCCCTAAATCATTTCTAACTATTGAAGCTGAGTGTAGTAGTAATGATAATAATAATAATAATGATAATAATAATAATAATAATAATAATAACAACAACAACAACAACAACAACAATAATAATAATAATAATATCACAACTGAGGCTTTGAAGTATATATGCATTGGCACTGTATTGCACTGGATTTACTTTATGAAGATAAATCAAATCCACCTTTATGGCCACATGAAAACCATTCTGAGGAATAATTCAATCACAGTTTTGAAAATATACAATTCGTCACAACCACTGTGCGTACAAATGAAACATTTGGGCGGAAGAGAAATTAGTTTGGAAAACAGGTTGAAAATATATTGCCACCCAAAAAAAAGGAAGAAAGAAAGAAAGTAAGTAAGAATGAAAGAAAGAATGAAAAAAAAAAAAGTAAAAAAGTTTGTGGGTCACGTGCTCGAGCAGCGGTGACGCAGCTGTCAGCGGCGTGGCCACAAAGCCGCGTTCACTTCCGGGCGGAGACGCTATTTAAAATACCGAGCGCAGCGCCGTGTCTGTCTGCAGCCACAGGAGCCGCTACAGTCTCACAGAGGCGGAAGAAAAACAAAAACAAATCTGATTCACCTGCTCTACGAGCCGATGCGCACTGAGCGTCGAACCAACTTACGGAGGAAGTTTCGGCAAACGCGCGCGGGCGACGGAAATGTTTGTTAACCACACTCCGCCTCCAGCGTGGAAGACACATTGCAGCTTCACTTCACTCATGAGCTCGGATTTGTTTCACTCACAGGAGAAGGGATTTTTTGTATATTTTTGTGTAGAAGTGATTAATGCAGTTTTGGTCATTTTATTGCCTGCGTAAAAAAACAAAAAACCAAACAACCCGCGCGTCATCGCTGACACTGGTGTCGTTTGACGTCTTTATTATCTGGCTATTATTTATTATTCCCAAACGAAAAGTCACATGTAGCAACAGAGGCCACCTACTTGTCCTGTGGCTTTGTTTGGTGGTGGTGGAGGAGGAGGAGGAGGAGGAGGGGGGCAGTGCTGCGCCCCTCTCCGTCCCGGTGCGCAACAGAGATCCACATCGTTTCGGGAGCAGCAGGCAGGACCGACACCACGCTCCGCACACTTTGACTGAAGAAAGAGGCGAGACGGCGAGTGGGAAGAAGTAGACCAGAGAGTGGGAGGGAGAGAGAGAGAGAGAGAGAGAGAGAGAGAGAGAGAGAGAGAGAGAGAGAGAGAGAGAGAGAGAGAGAGAGAGAGAGAGAGAGAGAGAGAGAGAGAGAGAGAGAGAGAGAGAGAGAGAGAGAGAGAGAGAGAGAGAGAGAGAGAGACCCCCCCCCTCGCCAAATGTCTATGGACCCCACTCCCTCATAACCCGACTCTTCTCCAAGCCTCGCGCAGATGGCCACACAGTGTCCAGCCCGGACAGCGAGGTGTCCGAACCGGGGGATGAGATGAGATGAGAGCCGAGTAGATATTTATCAACTCTCCAGTCGCTGCTTCGTTCCGTTATTTCGTAGTAAAGTAAAACAAAAAGAAGGAGCTTTTTTTCTTCTTCTTCTTCTTCTTGTTCGGGGGCATACACATGTGAATGCCCGCACTCCACGCCTGCGCTGGTGATGCCATGCCGCGCAGTCACACCGGCGAAGAGAGCGGCGGCACCGGCACTGGCACCGGCACCGGCACCGGGCTCTGGCTGAAGAGCTCCACCGCGGGACGCAGGGCGCAGCAGGACTACGCGCTGAAGGATGTGGAGCGTGGGCAGCAGAGGACGATGAACAACGCGGTGCGCGTTGGAGGCGTTGGAGGCGCCGGCGGCGCAGGCGGCGACGCGCAGCAGCTGTCCCCCACCGCGGCAGGTGCGGCGGCGGCGGCGGAGAGGAAGCAGGGCGCCCGGCTCAGCCTGCTCGGCAAGCCGCTGACCTACAGCGCACAGAGCGGCCGCAGGAACGCGCGCTACCGCCGGCTGCAGAACTACCTCTACAACGTGCTGGAGAGACCGAGGGAGTGGGCGTTCGTCTACCACGCGTTCGTGTGAGTACCCGCAGCACCGTTTGTATTCATCTCACTCCGCCGTCGTGGTCGTTTTGGTTCCCCACCCCTCCACCTGTCAGAGTCAAAACACTGATGGAACACGCGTCTCCTGGACAATAGAACTTATTGAGTGTGTAGTTCTCGTGATCATTGACCAGCCAGTGGTCACGGTATCACAGTCTCGTGTGAGCTGAATGGGACTGTTGTCTTCCCTCTTCCCTGTTGCCTCAGAATGTGCTCCTCCATCTCCCTCCATCCACACACACACACACACACACACACACACACACACACACACACACACACACACACACACAAAATGACACAACCCCTTCTTCAGAATGTGCTCCTCCATCTCCCTCCATCCACCCATTCACACACACACACACACACACACACACACACACACACACACACACACACACACACACACACACACACAACCCCTTCTTCAGAATGTGCTCCTCCATCTCCCTCCATCCACCCATTCACACACACACACACACACACACACACACACACACACACACACACACACACACACACACACACACACAAAATCACACAGCCCCTTCTGATGACCTTCTCTTAATCTTCTCTTAATTTATTAATCGTGCTGCCGGGGAAGGTGTCCTTCGTTTATTGACCTGAATTCATCCGACCTGCGTGACCTGTATTCCAGTTGAGTGTGTTGTACTGTATCACCTGTTGCTGCAGCCACAGAGCAGAGAACACAGAAACAGAAATCATCTGTGTGCTGCATGTGAAGTGCACTCCTGTGCTTCTGTGGGATCTTAATTGCAAATACTATACGCAGAAAGAAGCCTTATCTCTTCCTATAATCTTTTTTGGGGGGGGGGGGGGCTCTCAGGGAAAATTCTGCAAGCTGTCAAAGCTGAAAAAGAAGTGGACGTGATATTAAGTGCTTTGCACGATCTGGAGTCTTTCATCGCTCGGCTGGGGGGGAGGGAGGGGGGGGGATCTCTGGGAAAAAGTCACAAGCTCAATATCATCAAAATTCATAACAGCCCTCAGCTGACCACAGCTTGGGTCTTCCTCTTTTTTCGGTGTGAAAAATAGCCATCCCTAAATTTTCTGATTTCTCCTTTTGAAGCAAGGAAACAAATGACACCAGCCAGCTTTTTCTGGTTTCATGCGCCTTCAGCTTGAGTTTGAAGATGATTTGCCGACATTCGGGCTGACATTCCCTGAGTTTGTGTCTGTCTCAGGCAGCTGATGGGATTTGTTGTTTCTAGCGTCCCAAGGGTTCACACTGTATCCGTCCGAAGCAGTTGTCATTTCGGTCGCGGTCATATTTTTCAAGAGGTACCTGCTTGATCATTGCCAAAGACTTGGAACCTGCAAGATTCTTTCTTTTTTTTTTCTTCTATTTGGCACTCTTTGCTGTGGCAAAACATCACCTGTCACTCAAAAGTGTGTTCACTGGGGCTTGAACAAGTTTGTGCTTCTGCGTGCGTGGCGCTCTCGCGCGCGTCCGCTCACACTGTGGTTCGCAGCCGACGCCACTGTATTCACCACTACATAGTGTATTTGGTTTTCATACTTTCATTTATTCATTTGAACTTGTGGCAGAGCATTACAGAGGCAGTTTGTGCGGGAGCACAGCTGTTCCATTCCCTGCAGAATACACACTCCTTTCTCTCTCTTTTTCTCTCCCACTACACATCTATTTGCAACTATTCAGAAATGCTCGTGTCCATGTGCGCGCGGCCGGAGTGATGAAACGCCGCCACCTCCCGCTTCTCACCGAAAGAAGAGCGGCGGCTGGTGAGAAGGGAGGAAGTGGAGCTGTCAGAGGGAGGGGCCGCGGATGCCGGATGTTGACGTTTCATTCGCTCAGGCGGGGACGGCTGAGGTCGCGGGGGTTAAGTCGTCACATCTGCTCGCGGCCGCAGCCTCCCACACTTGGTAGTGTTTTTCATCAGCTGCACATACATATATATATATATATATGTATGAAATTATATAAATGTCTTTGTTTTGAGTGGAAAATCAATCTCATTCAAATTGACAGATGGACAGAGAGCGGCGTCTGTTCCTATATGTGCTGTGATTCGCATAATTTGAAGGAGTCAGATGGATGATGATAGATTTGCATGTATTTACTGTTCCTGTTTTACTTTTGCCAACAAGTTTTGATTTCGTTTTCAGTCTTAGTGCGTCTCCCCCATCCCATTCTCATGGACGCCGTGTCACATGAACGCCTTGAGGGGAATTCCTTCAAATTTGGCACAAACCTTTACTTGGACACGAGGGTGAACGGATTTGATTCCGGAGGTCAAAGGTCAAGCTATCTGGGACCTCACAAAGCACGTTTTTGGCTACGCGCGAGGAGCTGGCGCTAAAGATTATGAGAAATGATCAGACAAGTGACGAGGATGGAGTGAAATAAATGGTCAAATGAGTCATAATGTTCTGCCAAAAACATTGTGGTCTAATTTCCTTCAACTTGACATGTTGTCCAAGGCAAACATTTGGTATGTTTGTACAGTATGTATACATTTCTGATTCCTTTTGGATCAAACTAAACATGGTCAATACGCAGCGTATAGAAATACTCCTGAGAATATTTTTCAACAGTCACTTATATTTATAGCATCTTGACTCAGAAGGGTCGCGTTGCAGCCTTCTGAATCAGCACTTATCAGCGATAATCCCATTGTTCAGGCACTCGCGGCCTTGGACACTTGATATTTTCATGTGTTTTCTCTCATATGTTTTTGTCTGTGGAGACCTTCACACCTCGTATATCATTATACCAAAAGCAATCCGCTAAATTAAGGCCGTCGAAGTAGTCCACATTAGTAAATCGTGTACATTTAGCTCGTAGAGGATAATTGACTGTACTAAAACAAACTAAAGTGGGGTCCGAGGCACTTTGCTCCGAGAGCAGATTTCATTTGGCAAATGAATTTTCTTTTTCTATTGAGTGATCATTGAAGGACTATTGAGTGATAGTTTGACCACTTAGGGCAGAGAGGCTCAAAAAACCAAGCCACTGCAACGGAGCCACAGTAGCCTGCACGTCAAACTCATAATCTTTTAATAGCAAACGGTTTCCGACTTAGACGTACAGAAGAAAAGAGCAATTTGGGCATCTCAGCTCTGACGTTGGAATTAAAAGAAACGACAACATGTAGGTCTCCTTGACCACCCGTGACGTCTGCTGCTCTACGTTTGTGGTGCTGCAAAAGCAGCTGCTCATAGTTTTTTTTCTTAATGATTTTGTGAGATGTTCGGATTCAGTGAGAGGCGTTGATCCTCAGTGGGAACAACTAAGACTAATATTAAAAATACCATACCGAGAAACCTATTACATTAAAGGGAATAAGTCTGCTCTGCGTTAATATGCAATTTATCGATTTACCGTGCTCTAATTAGTTTTTTTTAAATACAAATATGTAATATGCATTTGATTATTTGTCGGTTATTTGATCGCCACAGTCTGGTGCCAGTGAGGTTATGGATTCCCTCTCCTTTGTGGAGTTTGTCTGAAGTCGAGACGCATTCGAAACCTTTTGGCAACTCGTGTACTCAAGCAACTGATCTTCAAGTCTGAACTTGTACACTAGTCAGCCGCATCTAGTATGCACTAATATTCAAATTTGAATTTGCTTTGATCCGTCCAGATCGCGAAATCGAAGCTGTGTCGGCGCGGCATTCCGACGGCGACGTCTCCACAGTGAATGTACTGATATTGTTTACTCATAGCAACATAGACGCTCCTATAGTTACTGTTCCCATGATTACATGCCTGCATACTTCATAGCCTGTTTTAGGTTAATGGTGCATTAAATGTATATGCATCACCTGAAAAAGAAAATACCTGTACATACACACAAGCAACCGTTAAAAACAAATATCCCTGTGTCCTGAGATGCACATATCGACACACACACACACACACACACACACACACACACACACACACACACACACACACACACACACACACACACACACACAAACGAAAGAGATTGCATTATTTATGAATGCGAAACATGATTTGACTGCTTGTACGCATGGATCCCCTCTGTGTAAATGTGTCAGAAAATTGTGCGTGTGTGTGTGCGTGTAGATGTTTGACATCTACTGTACGTACGCGTTATACCCCATCGACATCCCTGATGTGCTGTTGATAGCATGGCGATCGGCTGCGGAGTGAATCGAGACACTGATAGGCATCTGGGCTCGCTCCCTGCCAAATAGTGCTCCCACACTGAAACACTGCTGGCATTAAGATTCAATCTCTTAATGAGATGGCGTGTGTTGAGCTAATCACATTTGCCGAAATGGGTTCCAGCCACAGTCTGCAATATGTGCTGTACTCGGAAGATGTTTCCTCTCCGGGCGCATGCGGTTGTGTGTGTGTCATTGAGAGAAACTGTTTTTTTTCTCAATGTTCCAAGTATGAAGTTGATGTACGCCACTTGCACATAATGCAACGATGTGTAATGGTAATGTGGTGTGAACTCAACCTTTTAAATATCGCAACTTTCGTACAAAAAGTCAATGAAATAAAGCAAACCCAAGGGATGAATGTGAATAAGGGAAAAACATTACTTCACATAAAAAAGCCAGATTGAAAAAGACAGTTGTTTTGTTTCCTACACATCAACTTTGCCATTTTAATATCCAGTGACACTGTGTTCCTAAGTTTAGAGGCATAAAAAAAGCGACGGCTGCCTCACCGGTACTTTTATGGGACACATACGGATCCTTTACATAAGCTGCGGACGACTTTATCGATCTCGCTGAAACATGAACATGAAACAAAAGATCTCTTATGTAGGGAGGAATATGGTAATTTAAAGCTTCGTGAACTACTAAAATAACTTTCAAATCAATTCTAAAAGAGTCTTGAGCAGCAGGGTACATGTGACTGATCTTCTTTGTTTTAGTTCGGATTCTGGCCGTAGCATTTTAGACTTGCTGATAGTTTCCTATAGAACTTTTAGGTAAACCAATAAAACGGGATGAACAACAGTCTAAACGGCAAGTAAAGGAGAGAATCAGCAATTCGGCATCTGCAGGACAGAGACAATGTCTAACTTTGGAGATATTCCTGAGATGAAAAGGGCTGTTATTTAATGAGAAAAGAGTTTACATTTTTTATCTGTTTGCTAAGAGCACCACAGTGTACGGCTTTTCTTTTGCTACTTGCTACTTTTGAGGTAAGGAGGTAAATACGAGCGCTTATCCATCAGACAAATTGCTCTCGGCATGAGTTTATGTATCCACTCGTCTGCTTTTGTGTCTGATAACGAACTACAGTGTGTGTTCGATGCCGTCGATCCCCACGCCGCACCGTTCTGGTGCATGGACAGGTAGCACATCGGCCCGAGGCCCGGCGATCTGCCAGGAGGCAGATACCAATCTCGTTCCGATGATCAACCCTGCGGGCGGTTTCATCTTTGAACAGCACACAGATCCGTGCAGAGTCTGTGATGCATCGGCCGGCCCCTTTGACGGGAACGACTCTTTGTGTCTGTTTGAATGATCCCGTGGCTCGTTTTGCACCGCTGCGGATTCGGTGTCATAGAACAGACATTTATTTTGCATCACAAAACCAATCTTTGCGTCAGCCTTATCCTCACTAAATCAGCCCACAATAGCCACAGTAGTGGCAGAACATCCTTAGTTTGGAAGACACTGACAAACCGGAATACATACAATTCACTTGTCCTTTGCTTCTGGTTTCCCCACATTTTGAGTCATCGGCGCGTTCCATGTCCTACCGGGCGTTTGACGGAGGAGGCTCCGCGCTAGTGTGCGTTCAGGGGACCGACTGGTGCGGGGGTCAGGGTTAGCCCCAATCAGAGGTCGGACGTTCTGGGAAGTGGCCATAGCTCCCGTCAAGATGCGCTTTCCGGTGATTCCAAACTCGTCCACTTTACGTGGTGTCCTCTTACAGAGCTCTGCTAATATTAGCGACAGGTAAGCACGCAGAGTGTGTGCCCTGCTGTTTTAACTGCGAGGGGCCGACCCTGAGGGCGGTGGAGATGAGCACATACCATCTGATCTGCGAAATAGTATATTCGTGACATACACATCCCCAGGAAATACTTCGTAACAAATCACAATATCTTGTTATGGGTTATATTTCCAACTTTATGACAGTTGCAGAATAGTAAGTCAGTAAGTATTCTTTTTTCGTTGCTGCGTTTTGGTTTATTGGGTGTTTGTCCGGCCAGGTTTGTTACAGTTCCTGGCACTGAAAGTCTTCTCTTTACAGTGTTCTGGTAACATTTCAGCATACACGCACTTGCGCAATACTTTTTTTTTTTTTTGTGACTCCTCTCTTTTCATGTAATGGCATGAATTGATTGCCTAACGGGCACTCTTCGTCAGGAAGAGGACCTGTACCTTCCTCGTCTCTGCCTGGGAGACGGTTGTCTCCTCATCCGTCCATGGCGAATGACCTTTGAGATTTTTTTGTTAAAGACACTTGTTTAGTGTTTTTTTTCTCCTTTCGGTACTGTGGTTTTTTACCCATTCAAACCAGCCATAGCGACTTTGTCTGAACCTTATGTGGCGGTGAAAACGTCACATCAGGGTATTGACTGATAAGTTTGACTGGTGGTCATTAAGATGTTACCTGGGAAGTGAAGGATTCGTTTCTGTTGTCCTGCAAAAACACTATTTGGCGCCGTTACTCCACATGATGGATGCGTTCCAACGTTCATGGTGATTTGGGTCAAAACTGTTTTGCCGTACCTGAGAACTTGAGTATTAATACACACAACTAAATACTCTCTTCCCCCTTTCAAATGTGTCCGTTTTGAGAACGGAACAATTAGAAAATCGTGAAAAAAACCAACTTCCCTCGCACCCGGAGACTGTAAACCATCACTCATCAAACTGCAGGTGCACTGAGCAAAAAAAAAAAAAAAGAGAGAGAAAGAAATGCACTCAGGCCCGAAGAAGACACATCAAAGGCCTCCCGAAGAGACTGTACTTTGTTTCCGGACGACATCCGAGACGCCTGAGCACATAAAAGAGTCTCTCTGTGTTTAGGTTCACAGCTACTTCCAGGTAGGGAGGAGGTTGTTGGCTGGAACCCGACGGAAAATTGCCGGACGCAGCTGAGGACCCATTAGACGGGACGGATGGACAGAAAAGAGGGACGCGCGCGCGTGTGTGTCTGTGTATGTGCGTATAAACACTGTCATGATGTGTTCCGGTGTTTGCAGGAATGGACTGGGAAGCCGTGCTGTGTGTGTGTGTGTGTGTGTGTTTGTGTGTGTGTGTGTGTGTGTGTGTGTGTGTGTGTGTGTGTGTGTGTGTGTGTGTGTGTGTGTGTGTGTGTGTGTGTGTGTGTGTGTGTGTGTGTGTGTGTGTGTGTGTGTGTGTGTGTGTGTGTGTGTGTGTGTGTGTGTGTGTTCGTTCAGACATTTACAGGCACTCCTATGCGCGGACGGAAGAATGTCTCGCACAGCTCTGTATGCATTACATCTGAACACGCGGTGAAAAGACACACACACACACACACACACACGGTACGAGGAGCGCAAGTTCACTCAGTCGTCGCCAGGAAAACTTCAACATTTCATTCAGAGGCGCGAGCGAAAGACGTTTGATTGACCCGTCAGGTTGCACAAGTGCAATCGTGTGAGGGAAGCTTCATCAAAAAAAAAAAAAGGCAAGTAGCAACAGTGAAGTAGTCAAGTGAGAAAAGACAGAACAATTTCTAATAAGATAAACGAAAATGTGTATTTACACAATGAAAATACAGTCTGAGCAATCGCCACCTATATGCTGTTTCAAATATGGATATGGATCCCTCCCAAAATGTAATCACCTGTTACCATGTCTGATACCCATTTTTGATAAAAAAAAATATATATATATATATATATTAATGCAAATCCATCCGTAGCTTTTTTGAGTAATCCTGCTGACAAACAAACGAATCACATAACGTCCATGGCGGGGGTAATGGAAAAATACGAATACTCAGTATTCACCCAGTGACGGGGCTGAATACTCGTAAAACACTGCAGCTGCAGTGTGTGTCTGTATGAAAGGGACGATCAGCGAGCCCCTCATCTACAGGAACAGTCGACCCCTTCAAATCCCCATCTCTGCTCCGTTTTTGGGGGGCACACTTGTTCCTTCCTACTTGGTTCTCTTTCACATTTGGCTCGGAGAGGTCTGGTACAGTGATAAATGATGTGGACTAATCGAAAGCCTGTGCTAAAGTCGACACGCGGGCCAAGAAGACTCTTACATCTAGCGGCCAGCGCTGTAGGTTTCAATCATGTTAATACGGTTTTGCCGTGTCGGGGAAAAAAAACCCAGTTGTGTATCCAGAAGAGCAAGGATTCATTGAAGATAACTCATTTGATGAGCTATGTTGTCAGATAGAGACGAGCAAATGTGACCATTATTTTTCTTTTTGTCTCTTTATCTAATTTTTACACATATTTTTTACTTCTACTTAAGTAATATTCCTTTTAAGTTACAGCATTTTTACCTGAGCACAATTTTCCATCGCTCTTTCCACCAGGGCGCCAGAAATGCATATGCAAATATCTTATATATGTTAAGCACACTTGCAAATATGTCCCCCCCCCCCCCCCTAAAAAAAACCAACAACCCAGAGCTAATTAGCCTGCGTCAGAAAAGAGAGATCTGACGAACGAATCAGATCGGCCCTGATGTCAGTTTCATCAGAGCCAAGTCGGCCGCATCAGTCAGCTCGCCGCTGAGAGCGTGTGGCATCGGGAGGGGGGACGGGGGGGGGGACGGTGGTGACAAATGCACTGTGACATTCAAGCGGGTCACGAAGGAGGTGTGTAGGTTGGCGTGTGCGAGCGAAAGAGTTTCGGTGGAGAGAGATCGTATTCCCTGTAGGACGCGTAGTTCGTCACAATAATAATAATGAACATGATGACTTTATTAAGGCAGCATGTTTCAAAAGCAGCTGTTGCGGAGAGGGACAAATGAAGTGCTGCGGCGTGATCTCGAATCAAAGACGTGATGAAAAAAAGAACAGATATGAAACAAATATGTGAGAGAGGTTTTTTTTGGAAGAGGATTCTTTTTTTTTAAAGCAGACAGTGAAGCTTCTTCAGGTGGAGTTATTCCAGAAGGGTCGGGGCGTTGGGGGGGGGGGGGGGGGGGGGGGGGGGGGGGGGCCTTGGTCTTCAGCCTCGACCGAGGAACAGCTCGCGGGCCTCGAGCTGGCGAGGACGGACTCAGGAGCTCGGGGCCAAGAAGCTCGCTGCCGAATCCACGCAGGGCCTTGAAAGTCAACAGCCATAGCTTTTCAAATCAACGTCTTATACACACAGGCAGCTAGAGGGGGGGACGCTGAAATAGGGGAGATGAACTTGCAGCTGTGAGAAGAGTGTGTATTTGTGTCTTTGAAGATTAACAAACGTAAGTTTAGACATGAGTCTAACAGTAGATATGTATAGTACTGAACTCACACACATGCATAACTATTGTTGCACAGGGTTTCCTTCATCTGTTGCTCTGCGTGCGTGCGTGTGTGTGTGTGTGTGTGTGTGTGTGTGTGTGTGTGTGTGTGTGTTCATGCATCTGTGTGTATTCTCCGTGCGTGTCTGCCTGTTAGTCATCCGGCAGCCCTCTCGTACATCAGCGTAGGTGCCAGTTTGCCGAGCCGACTGCGGCGCTGACGGACGGAGACGGGGCCTGACCCCCCCCCCCGTCCCCCCCCGTCCCCCTGCCCACACGCAGCGCGCCGCCGCCGCCACACCAACCAGCGTCTCTCCTCCCACCCGCCGCCGCCCGCCTCACCGCGGACGTCGAGCCTGTCAGTTCTCCGAACAAGGACGTAGCTCAAGAGCCCTCGCTCGCAGGGCCCCCGACACACCCACCCGTTTTACGTTTGCGCAAAATAAGCACTTGCACTTGACGCGCTCGGGTCGCGTGGTTCGCTGGAGGTCCGTCTGTAGTGTTATCATCAACGTGCACTTCACACGATTAAAGTTCTCTTCAACCTATTGCAGTGTGCAAATTCTTCCTTTAAAGATTTCCTCCGTGGTCCTTGACCAATCCTCATCCGTAGGCCACAGAGAGAACGATGAGCAGCACATGAGTCGTACAGCTGGACCACCTGGGATGAGGGGGTGAATGTTTCAGCAGTGTGTGTGCGTGTGTGTGTGTGTGTGTGTGTGTGTGTGCGTGCCTGTGTGTGTGTGTGTGCGTGCGTGTGTCAGGCGGCTCAGTGTGCTCTCGAGAACTTGCGCGCGCTTTGATATATATCGTTGCGCAAAACCAACATACAGGCCAGCTCAGCCAAACACACATTGTGAATAATTTAACTGGGTTAGTCATACACGTTTCTCCCAGGTGACAGAACAGCAGCGGCTCACCCACACACACACACACACACACACACACACACACACACACACACACACACACACACACACACGCGGAACGGGTGGAGACAGAATAGAGGAGTGAGGCTGAATACGAGAGCAACGGGTGTTTCTGCTCTGCCTCTGACGTGTTTTCTTTTGGGGGGGGGGGCATCGTTTGTCATGCTGGTATAATAATCGGGGGTTAGGGGGGATAGGATGAGAGATAGGATGAAAAGAAGGAATGGAAGGGAGGAAGGGGTTGGTTGAGAAACATGTAAGATACCTGGCAGTCTGCCTTCCTGATTACTTACCTCAAAGACTCTCTCTCTCTCTCTCTCTCTCTCTCTAACTCGACGGGGAGCTTTTGCTGGACATTATATTCATTTCTGTTGCAGAGTTATGGATTATGGATTAAATAGTCCTATAATTGACAGACTACGTGATGGCAAAGAGAAATAGAAGGATATCATTTCACAGCAGGGATGGACGAGCCATGAACTCCGTTCAGTCTCAGATATCCGACAGGTACGGCCTACAGGTACAAAACCAACTGAGTGCTTTTATGCAAACATAACACCAGTTTGGTGTCTCCAGCCTGGACCGTGCAGCGACCAGCTCGGTCTCAATACCCAAACCTCCTTGAGGCGGCACACCAGAAGCGATGGGGGGAGATGAGAGCGTTGCACGGCGTACGCTGTACCGTTAAATCCATCCCTCTGTCTCGCTCGTGTACGCGTGAGTGACGTGCGAGTCGGTGTGACCTCATGACCCGCCTGAAGGCCGGAAGTCCGATCCGACGCGTCCCCCGTCAGTCCGACCCTGGCGCTGGGCGTCCTCGTCGCCGTGCCGCGTCGGACGCGTAGAGGAGGACGCTTTTAAAGCGGCTATGCCGAAACCAAGCGACGGCGTTCCCCGCGCCGTCTTTTTCGGATTTGAATATTAAACGGGCATCTCCGTCTCTCTCGTGTGTTTTGCGTGAGTCTGTTGTGAATCAATGCTGCTTTCATTGCCCGCTTAAAGACGGCGCTCTTGTTGCGGAGGCGTCAAGACCGTGGCTGCGCTTTGAAGTGTTTCTTTTCTTCTTCTTTTTTCTTTTTTTTAGCGAAGGATCTTTGGCACATGTGGAAGTCTTCTAATGAAACTGACTGAGGCGACTTATTGTCAGCCGTCGGGAGACGACACGTGTCCCCCTTGCAGAGCGTTTCCTTTTGGAGAGCTGTCGATCGCCTGTTTCTCTTTGGTCACCGAGCGCGGCCGCGTGGAGTCCTTATCGTCTCGCGCGACGAGATCAAGGGGGTCCTTCTTTTGTCGCAGTTTGTCGGCCTCTCGATTAAACTTGAGAGCGCGATGCCTCTCTGCACCCCCGGCGTCCGGGAGGGGACACAGAGGCGAAGACACATGGGCTGCAGTCGAGCAGTCGAATGTTTCTCCCCTTTCTTCTCCGACGGAAAGATCAGAACTTCGGAAGAAAGGATGTGTTCAGAGAGAGAGAGAGAGAGAGAGAGAGAAGGTTTAACCGTCGATTCCTCGTTGGATTACATTATCTGAATTACAGAGTTCTAGAAAGTTCCCTCTGACTGTATGTCAGCATCATAAAACGAGAATCTCTGAGCCTGGATTTATCCAAAGTTCAGACTTTTCCTTTCTGAATGTTCATTCCAAATCTGTGCATATGTAATTGGCTAATAATTACTTTCCATATTTAAATGTCAGCGTGTAGGATTGAGGCGGATCTATCGGAAGACACTTTTAATTAGTGTATAATCCCCTGAAACTAAGAATCGCTGGGGGTTTTTTCCGTCACATAAGAATCCTGAGTCCTTAATTTCCACATCACGGAGTCCGCCATTGTTGCACCGCCGTGTTGAACGTACGGTGGCTCCGAATGCGTGCGTGGCATCACAGCATGATTTTGCAATTTTGCAGAAAACAGTTCAGCTTGTAATGCAACAGAAATTGTCCGTTTTCCCCCCAAAAGTATGTCGCCCACAGCAACCCGGAGCTTGGACCAGGACCGAGCGACTCATGTTACACTGCGTGAAAACTTCTCTGTGTGTGTGTGTGTGTGTGTGTGTGTGTGTGTGTGTGTGTGTGTGTGTGTGTGTGTGTGTGTGTGTGTGTGTGTGTGTGTGTGTGTGTGTGTGTGTGTGTGTGTGTGTGTGTGTGTGTGTGTGTGCAAAAGTGTGTTTGCAATGTGTGCAGTGGTGTGAAAGGATAAGAGGGAAGAGGAGAGAGAATGTCGCCATGCGTGCGTGCGTGCGTGCGTGCGTGCGTGCGTGCGTGCGTGCGTGCGTGCGTGCGTGTGAAACGAGAGAGAGTGTGTGTATGTGTGTATGTGTGTGTGGGGCCCCAGTCCATTGACGGGAGTCGGCCTAATGTATAGTGAGTCTCTGTTTTCTCTAAGTAAGCCTTCTCCCAGGCCTGCAGCCAACAGAACAACCGGCCTGACACAACAAGACAGGTGGCTGTTTGGATAACATTACACCTTCTGTGTGTGTGTGTGTGTGTGTGTGTGTGTGTGTGTGTGTGTGTGAGTGACACAAACAGAAAGAGGCCTTTTAACATTTGATTACATGAAAATAGACCCAGTTGACTGGTCAGCTGTGTGTGTGTGTGTGTGTGTGTGTGTGTGTGTGTGTGTGTGTGTGTGTGTGTGTGTGTGTGTGTGTGTGTGTGTGTGTGTGTGTGTGTGTGTGTGTGTGTGTGTGTGTGTGTGTGTGTGTGTGTGTGTGTGTGTGTGTGTGTGTGTGTGTGACCCAATCAAAATGTGATGGAACCAATGCAATGAAGACAACAGGGCAGGAGTCCGCGGCCGACAGTGAGAGGCGAGTGGCTCTCTTGTGCGAGGCCCGTTGCCAGTTTTCCAACTGTGAGAAAGACGGCGAACCCGCATTCGGGCGCAATAAATCAGCTCGAGTGTTCATTTTGCAATACGCAATAGCAGTGTTTTATTTTGAAAGACAAAAAAAGAAAAACCCCACACACAACGATCTCCCAAAACACTCCAGCGCCCTGAGTGACGGAATAAACCATGTCCCGTGGAGATAATAAAAGATAATTTCTTAGTCTTGCATTAAACAAAACTGGCGCTGGAACCAAAGCAGCCGGGGACATTCATCAGAAACAATAGATCCCTTGACTACCGTCGCCGCATAACCAGAATAACAGTGAGCAGCAACAGAGGGACGGAGCCGTGGAAACCGGGGCTCATATTACTCAGGTGGATTTATGTTTGTTTGGGCTCGGTTCGGCCTCTCGAAGATGAGCTATTGTCCGCCGGGAACGTGAAAAAACCCTCCGTTGCCAGTGCCCCCTGTCGCCTGGCTTGTCTTACGGATGCAGGGAGTTCATTCGGCTCAAAGACGCTCATAACTAATGCAGCCTGGTCGTTATTGCCCCGTGGCCTGCGGGGGGGGGGGCGCCGGCCAATATTGTGCCTGGAGATGCACAGATCTCATTCACCTCCAAACCGCGTATGAGTGCATGAAATATGTAGGGAGTGCAGACCCACGAAAAGAACCAGGTCCAAACCGCAATGGATTGTCATATTTGCAGAACTAAATGCACAAAACACCAATAAAGCGCCGTTCGCAAAAAACCGCATCGAGCGTGACAACCAGCTTGTCTTGAGCTCTTGTTGGAAATGCGTTGATTTCCTTCTCTTCCCAAAACCCAGAGAGGTTAAGGAGCGGGGAGTGGAGACCCTCAATTTGTGTGTTATAAATAACTGACTTCAGATCTTAGTCTTGTGTAACAGATGATGCTCCAAAACATAATTGGCAACCTCACTCTGTCAGCTTTCATTTCAGCTCTTCAAAAGAGTCTGTTTTTGAATTCTTTGGTTACTCGTGAAAATGTAAATCTCTGTAACAGTATTAATAGTGCAATATATGAATATGGTGCAACATAATATGGTCTAAACTAAAGTCTAAAATGCGGTGAATTAGAATATAATATGGACACTATCATGTTTCCTTCACTGCACATTTTGAGCATATCATGCATTGCATAACACCAAAGATATTTTCAAAACTACATACAAAGTATTGTTCTTATTTTTAAAACTAATAATTTTACAGCTTTAAAGTTCACTCATGACATTGGAAGTAGAAGAACAAAAACAAACTCACCTCAGGGTCCATTTCGTAGTTTGTGTGGAGCTGTCACTCGTATCACAAATAATCATTAAAAATTGGAAAATGAAAATATGTACGTGCGTCGTCATATGACAAAAATGACAAATAGACCTCGGGGCTGAGAACAGATTTCACAAACTAAATAAGATAATTCAAGAAATTTAAAGGAGTAATCCACCAGAAATAATGTATTTTGATGAATGAATACTTTCATTCCGTATCATAACATCCACAGGTCCCAATTTCTGACCTTCACCCAGAAGATTTCCACTCTGGCGTAAAACAACAACAACAACAACCAAGTTGTCTCGATTGCTAAACCTCAAAGTTCTTTTTTGCCTGATATCCAAAAAAAATAAATAAATAATCCTTTACTAAATATGAAGAAGAAATGGAAACCAGAGAGTCCAGTTCATGGAATCGTCATATATTTCCCGTCGGTGGTGTGCTGTAGGAACGCAGCGTGATTCACACTGACAAGTCGCAATGTGCGTCTCAGAGCTCATTTTTATTTACGAGCGCTCGCGGAGAAAATATGGAAGTCTCACCATAACTGTTACCACAACAGTGACGCAGATGTCCCCCCCCCCCATGCGATGACAAGGGCTCAGTGCGGCCAAACTGTGTGTGTGTGTGTGTGTGTGTGTGTGTGTGTGTGTGTGTGTGTGTGTGTGTGTGTGTGTGTGTGTGTGTGTGTGTGTGTGTGTGTGTGTGTGTGTGTGTGTGTGTGTGTGTGTGTGTGTGTGTGTGTGTGTGTGTGTGTGTGTGTGTGTGTGTGTGTGTGTGTGAGGGGTATTGTGCTTGTGGGTCTTTTTTCACAATGGTCTTTCTCAGTGGCGTCGTGCCGCAGGGGGACGAGGAGCACAACAATGACAAAAGTGTTGGGAAGCATTAACAGAAATGAAATGAGGAGAAAAACATTTCTTGCACTCTGTCGATCTTGAAATAATTGCTCCGAAAGCGGCGTTTCCTCGCCGTGCCAAGAAAATGGGCTCAGTGCGGCCAAACTCTGTGCGTGCGAGCGAGAGAGAGAGGAGAGAGAGGAGAGAGAGAGAGAGAGAGAGAGAGAGAGAGAGAGGAGAGAGAGAGGAGAGAGAGAGAGAGAGAGAGAGAGAGAGAGAGAGAGAGAGAGAGAGAGAGAGAGAGAGAGAGAGAGAGAGAGAGAGACAGAGAGAGAGAGAGAGAGAGGAGACAGAGAGAGAGAGAGGAGAGAGAGAGAGAGAGAGGAGAGGAGAGAGAGAGAGAGGAGAGGAGAGAGAGAGAGAGAGAGAGAGAGAGAGAGAGGAGAGAGAGAGAGAGAGAGAGAGGAGAGGAGAGAGAGAGAGAGGAGAGAGAGAGAGAGAGAGAGAGAGAGAGAGAGAGAGAGAGAGAGAGGAGAGAGAGAGAGAGGAGAGAGAGAGAGAGAGAGAGAGAGAGAGAGAGAGAGAGACAGAGAGAGAGAGAGAGAGAGAGAGAGAGGAGAGAGAGAGAGAGGAGAGAGAGTGACCCGGTCTGTTTCTTTGTGTGCGTTTGGACTCATAATACTTTTTTTTCTCCTTTCTTTTTTTCCCATTATGAATCACTTTTATTATTCATAATTAAGAAAAGCAGTGAACCCCTAATGCTACGAAGGAATACAAAAGCCCCCCACCCCCGTTAAGTGTAGCACAGCTGGCCTGTAATCCCGTTCTGTAATTGGAAGTAGATGAACGTTGATGAAGTTCAAAACGTCCATATTGACGCGGCGGCGAGGGGGGGGGGGGGGGGGTGGAGGGGCGGAGGGGGCGTGTAAACTCACCCCACGCCCGCCGTCTGGAAGAGGAACCGTCGATTACACTGCGTCACGCCACGCTCTTGTGAGAACTGTTGTTCTGTCCACGTGACATCTTTCAGCGAAATAACGCAGAAAGCTTTATATTGGATGTATCAGCGACTGGTCACATTTTGTTTTCTAACAATATCTGTGTGACAACAAAAGCAAGATTTACTTGTCTAACTCATAGGCGGTCCATTAAGATCAGGGGAAAGATTATGGTCATGGATAAAAAGATTAAAATGTCAATACTGACTTCCAAGCATGACACGGGATGCCTTTACCTTTTTCAGTATTCAAGCAAAACTGTGCCCCAACTTTTTGGGGATTAGAAAAATTCTTGACAGTTGGTTTAATACAGGCAGCGGTTACTTTTAGTAAGTTGATAGTTGGTTTGATACCAAAGGAAGCTTTAGGAAGAATAAAATAATATTAGATATTAAAATGGTACTAATATCAAGGCTTGAATATATATATATTTATATATATATATATATATATCAAACACAGAACTTAATATTTTTTGGTTACGACATTAAATGAAGGGTTTTAAAGCATTATTTATTTCCACATTTGACAAAAGAACATGTAATGTGACATGATTTTGAGTTGAGGACAGCTGAACATCAATTGTTTTCATTGTCGAAAAAAGCATTGAATAAAACATTTGATTCATTTTGCTCACATCATCTTTTACAGTGTGGAATTGACCAACCTCGATATGACATCAGGTCTGTTAAAGCTTTATTTGTGGCAGTATTTTTGACAAACCAGGAGGATTTGGAGTTGTGATCTGCACCTTGAAACTCTCCGATCGGATTGAGCCACCAACGCCGCAGTGGCCTCGGCGGCCCCCTGCTCTCCGTGTGCTCATGCAGGATGCGCGTGGTGAGAGGTCCTCCGCCGCGATCGCCCCCGGGGGCTAATTACGCCGCCCGCTGACGCCCGCTCTCCTCGCGCGTACTGCAAAACCGAGGAGGTTTATTGCTGCGGTCATTCATTCACTCACTCACGCTCCCTTTCTCAAAGCAGCACCCAGAACGTCACGCTGTCACCGTGAACGTGCCACACGGCCAGTTGACTGGGTGGTTAACGGAAACAAATTCACAGCATTGTGGACGTGGTTTACCGACGCTTTGACTCTGTTAACTTCATGGAGAGAGTTCTGCCCAGACAACTGCTTTGCATTTAAATGATTAAAGAACTTTTCCAAAGAATGTGCGGCATCCGGACACCATCCAATCAAACGCTCTCGTCCATCCAGCAGTGGCAGGTGACACCAGTAAATCCAGCTTCTTTTCTTTTTCTTTCATTCCCCACTTGCACTTTTATTGCGCGGTGCTTTGGCTCGGCGGGGCCAACGGGGGGGGCGGCCCCCGGTGTTCGGACGGCGCCAAGTCAATAAAAGCCAATTAGATCTGAAATCACTTCAGAGAGCCGATGATTTCTTACTGGAAATCTGCTGATCCTGTTGCCCCAGCCGCCGGGGCCAAGCACAACCACCGCGGACGGGCTGCGGGACGGCCTGATGGATGGGGAGGAAGCGGTGGAAGCGGACAAAAAAGGCCAAATTTGAGAGGCCCGGAAGGAGGAAATACCTTTACATTAAAAAGATTAGAGTCGGTCTCCGCTCTGTTGAGAGTGAAAGATTAACTCTATATTTCATCTTTAAGGTTGTAATTTGGTGCCCAGTGCTTCTGAACACTCCGTCTTCAGACAGCGTGCATATACGAAACGATGCTTAAGAGGAGATTTCAGTGAACACAATACAGGAAAAGTTGTATTGTGTTTGTTCATTTTTGGAAACAAAGAGAAATGGATCAAAAATCGGATAAAAAAAACCTAAACGGACCGATTAGCAACACGAGCCCTTTTGTGGCATTTTTGGTCGTTTTGCATTTTCTCCCCGCTGTTGTATTCATTTTTCCGTTGGCGTTAACATATTGTGTGAGGGTAAACTGTATCCAAGTGGAGCAGGACATGTTTACTTTGTTGGTGGGGGGGCTCATCATTTTCCCTTCCTTTCGTTGTGATTTCAAATCACCACTCATACCGCACATTCATATCAAAGAAATATGAAGAATATTTGATTTCCAATTTCCCCACCGATATTTTTCCTCCGGCTGATGACGTTTCAGCATCTGCGTTTCCGTCGGCCGATATTTGCCAATATTGAAACTTTACAGAATCACTAGTCGGTGATTCTATCTGTTACATCACATCTCATCGACGAGAGACGGTGATGGTAATTATTGCTTGGTAATTTATTGTACACGCATAGATCTAACCGCTCTGCTCAGTGGGTTACACTTCCTGCCCGTCGGTCGCTGTAATCCTCTGCTCCTCGCCTCTTATCCGCCGGTGTCTCCATCCCGTCCCGCGCTCACTGGCTCACCTGGACGCGTGCATGTATCAGGATGTATGGGCTGGACCTGTAATAGAAACGTGAAACACATACGGTCACAACACCGGCTGGTCGATATCCAGTCTTTATTGAAAAGTTAACAGTTAACATGTCTGAGGTTTAATCAATATGCAATCGAAAACATTGATATGTTAAATATATGATGTACATACATAACGTATATAACACCTACATAACTGTAAAGATTTGCATATGGAAGCATCAAGAGCCATTATTTTCATAATTGATTAAACATATCAATTATTGATTTGATTTGGGGATTAGACTTACGGCTCTTATCGACCAAAGAACCGATCTAAAAGTGACTGTCAACAATCCATATTCGAACGCATATTCAGTTTATTATTGTAGTAGACAGCAAAACATTGACACAAGGGAATAACTTGAATAATCGATCGTCACAAAAAGTTGTTGCCGGTTGAGTTTGTGTCAGTCAACTGATTGAGGAATGGACTCATTGTTTCAGCCTTGGTTTGGATTCATAATGAAATGTAAAATCTACACACTGTGGAAAAATGGGATATAAAACTCAACAAATTTTTAAAAAGTAAAAAAAAAAAAAAAAAGAACAGTAAAGGCACAGTTGGGTTTTCATACAATTGTCTATACAATATGTACAAAATCCAGCAACTGTCACTATAAAAAAAGAGAAATGCAGCAAATCCTTACATTTGACTAATAAATGATGAATAGGATTTATTCATTGTAATATATGTATTAATATACAATAAACAGGAGTGTTTAGGATTTATTTTACGTGTGTGTGTGTGCGTGTGTGCGTGTGCGCGTGTGTGCGTGTGTGCGTGTGTGCGTGCGTGTGCGTGTGCGTGTGTTCAGGCGCTCTCCTGCCAGTCACTCATTAAATCCAGAGTCATCAGAGACTTTCTCTCTGACCTTCGCAGTCGCTTGTTTAAATGTTAATTGCGTATTTCACATCTGCTACTCAGGATGGCGTACATCCTCACCGCTCGCACAGAATTGACCACAGCTACCTTTCTCAGGTATTATTATGATGCGGCTTCAGGCTTTCCTGAATTTGTAATAATGGGACACAAACATAACACAGAGGGAGACAATCTCATTTAGTTTTCTCATTATGTTATCACACAATTCCGGCAGTGAAAATGAAAACCGCATGAATTCCCGTCATGTCTTTCATCTCGCTGCGTATTCTGCAGAAGTACAGTGAGTCACCGTGCAATTCAAAGGGAAAGGACTTGGGAACTGAATCGGGATTTGCGTCCGTGTTGGTCAACGCCGAACCGCATGTTCGATACCCACTGATCGGACTCGTACCATACTGGAGTTGTCATGAACAGATATTATAGCGGGCAAGAAGTTCAAGCTGCTGCCAGAATTTTCTCTTAATTTAGTTACCATCACAACCATGGTCTCCTTTGACCAAAAAAAGAAAAAAAAAAAAAGTCGTAATAATGTATGAGACATAAGCTGTTTTCAGACATGAACTCAGGATGCGTTCTCTAAATGTGAACCGCCAGCTCGACAGAAAAAATGTCCGGACCCAATTTTCTGGACGTTTTCTAGTTTTCTTTTTTCTCCCACGTGCTGAAAGTTTTTGGTGCGATACGAAAATGAAAAAAAAACAAAAACGAACATATTATCACATCAATACCTGGGGGGAAGCGGCCGGATGACCCAGATCCTGGGTCCTCCTCCTCCTCCGTCGACCCGCCCCGGTCACTCCTAATGATGCCGTACATATTTCACGCCACCGGTCGCCCGCCTCCCCTTCAATATCGCAGTCACCGCAGCTGACGGATGTGGAGTCCAGAAATAGTCTTCCTGTCTCCATGGGCTTTTTCTCTCTCCCCACAGCCCTTTTTGTCAATCTGCCCTACACGAGGCTGCGGGCTAATGATCAACGCACTCCGCTACGTGTTCTCGGTGGGGAGCCGAGGCTCCAGGCAACCTGGCGCTTTTTGCGTATTAATTATCTTTCTTTTTTATCTTTGTTTCCCACTTTTATAAGCACAGCATTAATGGAAGTGTGTGTGTGTGTGTGTGTGTGTGTGTGTGTGTGTGTGTGTGTGTGTGTGTGTGTGTGTGTGTGTGTGTGTGTGTGTGTGTGTGTGTGTGTGTGTGTGTGTGTGTGTGTGTGTGTGTGTGTGTGTGTGTGTGTGTGTGTGTGTCTTTTTGCGTCATTCCTCCGTGTTTCATCCTGACAACGATATTTCTCTTCCCTTTTTTGTCTCCGTACTTGATTTAATGATAGTTTTTAGCCCCTCGTTCATTTTCTGGCATCCATGAATTTACAGGCTGCAGTCTTTTTAATTCAAACGAGTTATTCATTTATTTATCTTCTCCATGTTGTGCCGTGGCCCTTCCTTTTCTTTCCCTTTTTTTTCTCTCTCTCTCTCTCTCTCTCCACTTTCCAGTTCTTGTCTCCCTTCACATCTTCTCTCCTTCCCTTTTTTTTCTTTCTTCTTCTCTTCCCGTTTTTTAACAGTGGAAACAAAATCCGCTCTGAAGTGTTTGAAAATTCTCCGAGGCTCGTAAATGTGTCTTTTTACTGGAGTTTTACTGCTCCTCAAACCGTCGCTGCCAAACTGTCTGTCTGAATTTTGCCGAGTTCTTTTTTTTCTTCTTCTTTTTTTTTAACGACAGCGGGGAATTGTGGGTATTGTAGTGTCGCAGTCGTGATGGGAGGCGGTGGGATTATACAAGGTGACAGGGCGGGACTTTCTTTGACTCCTTGCGGCGAATAATCGCACCCAGACCAACCCCAGATGAACTTAACGGAGCTCAAAAGTTGATCAAATGAAGACGAGAAATAGGGAGATGTAAAGAAACGGCAGGGGGCAGAAGATGCACGATGGTTTAAACAACGTGAACATAACGCAGTGTGTCACGCCAGCGTTTTCCAATTAGCCCTTTAACGCAAAGTGCGGCTGATTTATTTTGTCCAAATTATATAATACAAGTGATGCAAATCATCCCGAGGGGGAACGTGGACGTGTCTGCCAACCCTCATGGCAATCTGCCCAGATATGTGGTTAAAAAAAAAACCCGACTGAACACCACAGGTGTCGTGACATCACGGTGACGGTCGAGGAAAAGTCCGGGGGACCAGCAAAAGTCAGCCGGGGCTCATTTCCAGACGTGACCTGAAATGATTGGGCCGTTCACGTACGGAGCACGCGGCGGGACGTTGTCCCGAGTCGGGAGGAGAATCCCTGGGACGTTAAGGGCGAGGGTCGGCGCCTCGCCGTGGATCTTTTATGGGGGATTTTCCCGCCGTGTTCTGACATGGGCTCGCGTGGACGGAACGACATTTGCCGACACGTGCATTTCCACGTATGGACCCCCGTCCGCAAGCAGGTTAGGGTACTTCTGGACAGCAGGATTGTCTGTCTTGTCCAATGGTTGTTCGATAAGCGGCCGTGCGTGTTCCGACTTGTCCCCGGGAGAGATCTGTCTCGATGAGTCCAGACTCGTCTCCGAGAGCGACAGAGGGTGAGCTCGCTGCCCGCTTCCAGTTTCCAGGCTCGTCGGGTGCGACGCCCCAAATGTTTTTCTCCAGTGATTGACGCCAACATGAGACACTTAGAAGTCGTGTCCTTAAACATTTCTCGCCTCTTCCAGCAAAAAAGCCATTGCACATTTCTCCGCACGTGTTGTATTAGGATCCCATTAGCTGTTACAATGCAACAACTGCTCTTCCCGGGGGCCCACAGAGAAAGAGGGAGGGAGGGGCACACACACACACACACACACACACACACACACACACACACACACACACTCGGACCAAAGTCTCACAGATGGGATTACTGTGTGTGAATGGTCTGGGATCAGTGGAGTTGGAGTGGTGTGGTGTGAACGCTGGCTTGTGATAACAGAGGGGTGAGGAGAGCTAATCCTGCAGCAGCCCCCGGGACATTACCTGTCACATGGCATCACACACACACACACACATTTGTAACCGGACAAACCAGACGCAGCGCGAAGGGTAAATATAAAAATGTGAGGTGGTTCCTGTCTCAAAAGAAACGGACGCCAGGTCACTGATGACGTGGAGACATGTGTCCTCGCCTTTGGTGTGTTGTATATTTTTTTTGCGTAGGTAAAAGGTCTGCAAAGTTAAAAAAGCCCAAACTCCCGACAGAAAACACTGCTCCTGAACGCCTCGTCAGTAGTCCGGCCTGACACTCCCGTGAGATGGTGATGAGCAGGGCACGCCCAGCGGCTCGGCACAGCGAGAGCGGAGGCCGACATTTCCTACATCGAACCGCTGCAAAGAGTGGAGCCAGCTGGCCAATCAGAGCAGGCCTGGGCTTTCTCGGGAGGGAGGGGCCTTAAAGAGACGGGAGCTGAAAACCAAGTGTTTCGGACGGAGGAGCTGCAGGACCGGACGGTGTGAGGACACTGATGTGTTCACTGAACATCAGAGCGTGTAAACCTTTTCGGGTGACGACCAAGATTATTATTATGAACCTGAATATGAGCATAATATGTCTCCTCTAAATAGTTTTGCTGATGTGTGATGTGTAAACATCACGGTCTGTTGGGAAATAACTGAACTTGTTCATTTCGATGTGTTTCTTGAAGGCTCTGCAGGCCCAGATAATTCATCTTGACAGCTCTTTAATTGACTGTTTACACCTGCAGTCAAACTTTTTGCAGCATTAAATAGATCGAAACCAGATTGAATATTTGAATCAAGTCATTTTTTCTACAAGTTCGCTTCTGGAACTTGTAGTTGCAGCTATTTTTCAGAAGAAGAATGTTGCTCTTTCTAGTTGATGTAGAGTATGTGGAAGGGCTTTTTATTTCGTGTTGCCATGTGCCAGAGGGAAGAGGAGATGGATGGATGAGAGGCTGATGAGAGGGAAAGAGGCGTGGCATCCCACCTCACACATAGTGTGCCGACACGTGTGTGTGTTCATCAATTCATTCTTCAAAGTTTTGGAAAGGCCGTCATCGACACGCAGAAACCTGGATGTGATAGACGCGACTGGCCTCGGGAACGTGTCAGCCCACATGCGTGTGCATAGCGCGTAACTCGACCAGGTCCACTACGACGAGTGTCACATCTGGAGCTCGACTCTGACGGGAGGACCGCGGAGCAGGGCTATAAATACATCCAGGAGGGAAAATCCTCTGTAGGATGGCGAGAGGGGAAAGAGAGGAGCCCCTGTAAAGGAGGGGAAACAGGGGAAGGGGATGGATGAAAGGAAATCGTGCAACATCTTACTTTCAAAAACGTAGAAACCCCCTCTGAGTGCGTGTTGACATGCATTTTACAGTAGGTTTCGTCAGCGGTGACTCGCATTGCGTGCTATATGTAGACGCTGGTGTAACAAGCGGCTGTAAGGTTCCTCATTTCGCCACATCTTCAATTCTAACAAACAACGACCCAGCGGCGATCGACATGGGATGAATATGGTCTCATCATTTTCCGGGCTTAATTCTTCATTTTCATTCTCAATAAGCGGGCGACAGTACGGAACAAAATGTCACAGTAATCCGCAGATCATCAGAGATCGCATCTCTCTATTTCTATTTTTTTCGCGTCACTTTCTATTCACGGAAATCCCTTTCTAGTATCACATGGTAACGCAGCGATGAAATATATATTATTTCCATCAAATCTGCCCAGTGACAGGTTCCCCAAGTCGGGGGGAGTCGGTGGAAACCTTGGACGACAGGACACCTAAGGGGGGCTACCTCTCATTTTGATTGTGTGTGTGTGTGTGTGTGTGTGTGTGTGTGTGTGTGTGTGTGTGTTGATGAACTATTTAATAAACACGCTGATGGATGAGCTCATGAGCGAGGCCAGCTGGCGGCGCGAAGGGAAGGAATCCTTAATGAATTTCTTTCTCAGTTTCTTCTGTCTCTGACGTTGGCTTTCGCTCGGTGCGTCAAGAAAGGAAATCAAGAATGTGTGTGTGTGTGTGTGTGTGTGTGTGTGTGTGTGTGTGTGTGTGTGTGTGTGTGTGTGTGTGTGTGTGTGTGTGTGTGTGTGTGTGTGTGTGTGTGTGTGTGTGTGTGTGTGTGTGTGTGTGTGTGTGTGTGTGTGTGTGTGTGTGTGTGTGTGTGTGTGTGTGTGTGTGTGAGAGAGAGAGAGAGAGAGAGAGAGAGAGAGAGAGAAAACACATACAGATTCCATATTCAAGTGTATTCGTTTGGTGGACTATGTCTACTGTTCTGGTTGTTGTGTGTACAATGTCTAAATATGTAAATATACATTCCCGCGTATACAGCATGGGAATGGAGGGTCCATAAAAAGACGTGTGTGTGTGTGTGTGTGTGTGTGTGTGTGTGTGTGTGTGTGTGTGTGTGTGTGTGTGTGTGTGTGTGTGTGTGTGTGTGTGTGTGTGTGTGTGTGTGTGTGTGTGTGTGTCTGTGTGTCTGTGTGTCTGTGTGTGTGTGTGCTAATTTAATAGCTGTTGAAATATTGAATGGGATATTCGAGTGAGCTCTCATTTCATGAAACAGTTGTCGGAGAATGAGGCACATTACAGGGTAGCGGATCAACTTACTGGGGGCATCATCCTTTACATTATGTGTGTGTGTGTGTGTGTGTGTGTGTGTGTGTGTGTGTGTCTGTGTGTTTGTATGTTCTTTTAATGACTATGAATTGGTGAAGTGAGACGGGCTGTTTCAGGTTGTAGTGTCGGAGATGGAATCAGGTTTCGGTTGGGGTTAGGGCTTTCAAAGTAAAGAGTGCTACATAATGTATTTTGTCAATGTGAGCATCCCCCACAGGGGCAGTGATATACGTTTTCACGAGCGAGCGAGCGAGCGAGTGTGTGTGTGTCGATGACTGAAGCCTCAGAGCAGCTGTTGCCGTTGAATCCCCCTCGCCATGAGTCAGCCGGCACAGACCGCCACCAGCGCCCAGAGAGGAAATAACCAACTGCAAATTATTCCCCACCAGCAGCGCTAGCCGGAACTAATCACGTTGGTTCGTGTCCACCTACGCAACGTCGGCGGCTTAGCTCTGCGTATGTTCATGCGGTCAATCTGGATTACAGCGTTCGACAAAAACCAAACAAGGAGCAGTAACATTAAGTGCAGCCACGTCTTCGGCACGACGCGAGCAAATGAAACACGTTCATGGCATGAAATTGCGCGTTGCATCGAATCGTGTCGTCTCCCGTTATTCCTGTTGTCTCTGCAGGAAAGCCGACCGTCTCCATCCTCCTAAACAACTTGTCAGAAGATCTCTCTAACGTATAGTACAAAGCCCCAGAGTGTGCGGACGGTGCTTTTTGTCCATTCCGTTGCATCGTGTTCATAATTGACCGTATTAGTGCAGTTTGCAGACGCTTCCTTCCTTCCCCTGGCGGACCCCCCTTGCTCCCCCCTCACTGCCGGGCGTTAAAGTTTAATGAGCCCGGTCTGCCGAAACCGTTCCGAACAAACAGCCTCCTTGACAAGACAAAGCTTTGCATTCAGCACGCCGCTCGCCGGAGGGGGCTAATCTCCGGTTCGGCCGAGGACCGCGGCCTCGAAATGGAGTCGGTTGAAAGACTGGGAAAAAAATAGACCCAGAGACGGACCTCGAAACCTCAGCGCGGTGCCCTGGGAGCACAGGTCGTGTTTTCAGGGAACAGGTCTGCAGTGGAGTTGGTCTCGTTGGTTCCACAAGAAGCCACGGCCACTCCCCTCGTAGCTCTGGGTGGCTGCTGGGTTGTTTTTTTTTAGACTGTACGGACGGACAAATTGTACAGTAGCCCCATTTAGAATGTCTTCCCAATCTATGTTGATGAATTCATCCAGCCAAACTCTCCTCTTAGGCTTCTTTTCCGCGAGACTGACCGAACACCAGGTTCCCCTCGAAGCAGGTCGGGTCCCCCCGAGCTGGCGGAATCGGGCGGCGGCAACAGCCAATGAACTGTCAACTTCATATTGTTTCAGCTGCTGCCGCCATAAGTTCCCCCGTTCAAGCCGCCGTCACGCCGCTGCCGGGCGATGTTCATTCCACGCACTGGCCTTGACCTCGCTGCCGGTCTGGTGTCGGTGGTCCCAATCAATCTCACTTAAAATCTCCACATGGTCGGGCCGATGCGGAAAGTCAAACCTGATCCTCCTCCCGGTAGGCCACTTTCCGTATCCCCGCTCTCGCTGTCCCTGCGGCCCAATCACACTGGCATTGTACCGGGTCCGCCTGGATTTGCTACACCGCTCCGGCCTTAGAAGAGACGCCGCAACACTGCGGACGGCCACGGAAATCCGGCCCAAGGCTCTGGAGAACGACTCCATTTCAGTCCGAGTTTGACTGACCAATCGCAATTTGCCTTTAGTGGTGAGTTAGTAGCTAAAGTAGTAGGCTAAAAAACTGGTACCCGCGGTTGGCCCGGTCGTGCGTCGCTAAGAAAACCGCATGAGAGAGGATATTTAATAACTGTATATCCGCTTATGGATGTTAAAACTTCAAATGAACCACTAGAAAAGTGTAAAACTTTGTCTAAATGACTCTCCGTGAAAGGCAGAAATGACTTCAGTGACCTGGTAGCCTACACGTTGCATTACATTACATTACATGTCATTTTAATTTCGCCCGACGCGTTTGTCCAAAGCGACTTACGAGCATCGAGGCGGGTCCAGTAGCATTAAGGGGCCTCGTCTGAGGGCCCACTCTGCGGCGACCTCGCATCGAACCCCCGACCGTCCGTACCAAAGTCAGAGGTGTAACCCACTGAGCCATACCAGCTGCTGCTGCTGCTGCATTAGTGATATACGAATGACCCGACAGTCGCAGTGTGACGCAGCAGGAGATGCTACAGTACTCCTGTAATCCTCTGAAACACACACACGCACACACACTGCAGAGCTGAGACAGGACACACACAGACTCGGAACACACATTAAGCAGCACTAAGTGAAATGATATGCAATATGTCCTCTTCAACTAAACAAACTGATGTACAGCCCGTGCGTCTACACTCTCCAGCTCGCTCCAGTATGTCACCCCCCGACCCCTTTCTCTTTTTTTTCTTCTTTTTTTTCCCCATGGCAACCATCTACCCAGAGACTTATGATGTTTACTCCACATTACGAGTGCCGTAAAAAGTGCCTCAATTGTGTGCTCGACGCGCCTGCAAACGAGCCGCGCGGCTTTTTCCCCGGGGGCCCGTGCGGGTTCCACACTTTGGATCCATTTGACTCGAGTCGTTCCGCGGCACAGTGAGCCACTCGCTGGCGTAAAAACCGAGCTCGCCTCGTACTGGTGACTCCCCGGTGGTTTGATGGGCCGTGAACTCGAGGGGAACGGTGAATTAGAAAAGATAACGGAGAGGCGGCACAGGCGTACTATCGCCTCACTGATGGAGCAGAGCCACTTTGCCGAGTTCTGTTCATTACGTAAGACTCGGAGCACCTGCAATGAAAAAAACCAAACTGATTGACCGAGTTCTAACCTGGCAACCTCGAGACTCCTCCGTGTCATATTTCTCCCTCCCTCCTTCGCCCTCTCTAGCCATTAAGGCTGGTATATAGGGCCGCGACCCCGGCTAGCGGGCCCGTTAATGGATGCATCTGTGTGGGGCGCAGCTTTGCCGGGTGCACCCCCCCCCGCCCCCAGTGGGGGCCTCTCTTTCCAGGGGCTCTTATAAACGCAAAGAGAGCCGGGAGCTCCATAGATGTCCATGCTTGCATCCTGCCGGCGATGGCTCGACCATAAACGGCGGCGAAGTGGGAATACGTTCCAGATGCTGTGGGGGGAACCGAGCACACACACACACACACACACACACACACACACACACACACACACACACACACACACATACATATCCACACACACACACACGCACATCCACATGTACCCATGAACATTCAACGATACAGTAGGGGGGAAAAAGAAGCCTTACGCCTTACACACACACCACACGCAACTAGGACATGCTACCAGTCTGGGCCCAGGGGGGAAGAGGAGTTGTGAGCCCTCATGGAGACGAGAGTTCAAGGGTCAAAGACCACATGAGCTCATCCGGTCATTACTCATATGCAGACAGCATTGTGTGTGTGTGTGTGTGTGTGTGTGTGTGTGTGTGTGTGTGTGTGTGTGTGTGTGTGTGTGTGTGTGTGTGTGTGTGTGTGTGTGTGTGTGTGTGTGTGTGTGTGTGTGTGTGTGTGTGTGTGTGTGTGTGTGTGTGTGTGTGTGTGTGTGTGTGTGTGTGTGCGCGCGGACAGAGGGAATGTAGGGCAGTTAAAAAGGGAAGGTGTATCCTTTACACCACCGCACCCTGCCTGGTACATACACACTGAGTGGGAAGGGGGCCTGACAGTCTGCAGGCCGCGCTGATACTTTCAAAGCAGCTGTTGAGATGCTGCTTCGCGAGGCAACATATCGCCTGGAGACACTTATGCGAAGCAGGTTGTTATGACAGTTTCATAACGGTCCCGAAAAAAGCTGCACCGTACACAAGCCTGCGTGCGGCGCTTTTTCTCACGCGATCTTCAAAAGCCGTGATCTTGTCTCGATGGACGGACACATGAATGGTCACAACTTCTCCGTTTCACACACACACACACACACACACTGACACCGTCACGTCATCTTTTCCCTCACGAAGACGCCTCACCGATCGGATGATGACTCCCACCATGAAATGCAGCGGTGCATGATGGGATACTCACACAGGTACCTGCTGTGTGCAGAGTCCCGGTATGAAACATCTGTCCCGGCTGCTCCGATCACAAGTGCACAGCTGCAAGGATACGTCACTTCACACCTGGCGTGAGAAGGCGTCTCCACATGCGTCTCCAGTGATCACTTGTGATTGGACTTCCCCCGCTCTATATGCAAATGCGCACGTACGTCGTTCCTCTTCACAAAGTTTTGTGAATTAAGTTTTTAACTTATTTTCTCCTTCTCCAAGTCAGATTTCACAGATTGTGAAGCCCCTTTTGAGCCAACCTGGGGAATTTTTGATTCTCGGTTGTGCCCGACCCTTCGCTTGCCGCGGCGAGACCGTACAAATACACTTGTGCCCTGTTCCACGGCCGCAGACTCCACTTGGCATCTGTGTGTGCGTGTGTGTGTGTGTGTGTGTGCGCGTGCGTGTGTGTGTGTGTGTGTTTTTGAAGACAAGTGTAAATTGTGTATAACCCAGACACTGCAGTGTTAACCACAGCCTGTGATGCTGTCCAGACCACAGGCAGCTCACAGACACCACTACTGTGTGTGTGTGTGTGTGTGTGTGTGTGTGTGTGTGTGTGTGTGTGTGTGTGTGTGTGTGTGTGTGTGTGTGTGTGTGTGTGTGTGTGTGTGTGTGTGTGTGTGTGTGTGTGTGTGTGTGTGTGTGTGTGTGTGTGTTCCAGCAAGAGATGAAACACAGCTACAGTAGTAAGCCAGACACGAGACCCACTAATATTCCATTGCGTAGCGCTCTTTTTTTCCGCAACAAGGCTGCAGGCCGGTCACACTAACACCGCACGGCCGTGATTAAACCACTCGCTCCGTAGATCAGTCGCCTCCGGGGAGACGGTGATTACGTTGACTTTTTTTTTTTTTTTTTTACAGTTTAGGAATTTCGCATTCGACGTTCTTTTCCCCCCAGAAAGACTCGATGACACGGCCGGCAATATTACCACACTTTGGTTTGAGATGTGGACATTAAACGAGCCTCAAACGAAGTCGGCCCCACGTTGGGACCCTAAATGTTTTTTTTGGAGGACGCGTAGAAACCACCAATATGGCTACAAAGTTGATCGGGTCATCTTGAGCTTCAGTAGAAGTAAAAAAAACAACAAACATCTCTGTGGCTCTGTAATTCATGAACCAAGTTCATGCTGCGAAGACTTCCCGGCGTGCGACGGTGAAGCAACAGTGTGCTTCATATTTTGAGATTAGAACAACAGCAGCTGTAAACCTATAACTGACTTACTGCAGAACATCATGTTATGAGCAGCGAACTTTAAGCTTGACAAATGACTTCAAGGATGCCCCTTGAGCAAGGCACCATGCGAATGTGTGCTTTAAGAATACGTGAAACACAGACATTTGACCGCTGTTGTCTCGTTCTAATTCCTTCCTTGTCTTCTGTTTCCTTCTTTTTTTTTTCTCCTGCTGTTGCCGTTTGTCCTCCGTGCGTGTGTCCCTGCTGCGCGATGAGCAGGTGAGTACCTCGGTCACACACACACACACACACAAACACACACACACACACACACGCATGTGCATACACACGCATGTGCATACACACAAATGGAAAAAGTGCAACGTCACGTGAAAAAAAAGATGGCGTCATTAGTGTGTATTTATTAAACTGAGTTGTTGGATCCCAGAGTGATGTTCCTTGCGCCTTTCAAGTGTGTGTGTGAGTGTGTGTGTGTGTGTGTGTGTGAGTGTGTGTGTGTGTGTGTGTGTGTGTGTGTGCTTGTGTCTGGGAGCACGGCCACCCTAATGGATGGAAAATCTCTTTACACACTCCAACGCGAGATCAAACCATCCCTTTTCTCACACTCGCGCTCACACACACACACACACACACACACAGACACACACACACACACAAAGAGTAAATCTGCACATCCTGCATGGAAAACGTACATGTACTGTCTTCGCTCATTCCTTTCTTCTTCTTCTCACACTCTCCTCGCTGTGACTTCAACTCACTTTTGCTCACAGTTCAACACACACACACGCACACACACAAACACACACACACACACGCACACACACACGCACGCCAATGAAATCTATTTTCTCTTCTCTGTCTTTTTCTTCTTTTGGCTCATCTCAAACGACTCTGTCACGGTCCAAGTCCTGCGATTAATAAAGTTGTTTCACGCAGAAGTGGTTCACATTAAAAAATTAAAAAGTAAAAAAAAAAAGGCGATGGTTTTGTTCCACCCTCAGTCGGAGACTCCAGCGTGGAGCCGGTGTCGCGGAAGATTAGCTCTTTTTTTTCCCTAATCGTCGAACGTAAGGAAAAAGTGCTGAGACAGTCGAGATGAGCTAATGCACAGAGACGTCCTCCCTAAACGGTCCGCCGGCGTTTGATGTCTCATCTCCTCAGCTTCTGTCGGCTCGCCGGTTTTTAGTAGCTGATGGGATTCCGCGCGAAAACGA
The DNA here is from genome assembly GCF_022379125.1 of Scophthalmus maximus. Lineage (NCBI taxonomy): Eukaryota > Metazoa > Chordata > Actinopteri > Pleuronectiformes > Scophthalmidae > Scophthalmus > Scophthalmus maximus. The sequence goes on along the minus strand of NC_061524.1, from coordinate 4,448,245 downwards.
CCAAACTGCGTCCGTTGCGAAAACACCGAAATGTGCCTTTTACCCCGAAAGTGACCCCTGGAGAAAAAAAAATCTCCAGATCAGGATAATTTAGCACAATTAAACACATGAATACTAAAAAGTAGCATCGTACTGCACTTCCTGGCACCAACTTAATCCACACTCTGCCAAAACCTTGTAGAGACACTGTACTGTGAGTAGGTTTGACCTAAACTGAAGCAACGGATGCCCGGAGGACGAGAGATCGATGGAAAAACTCTCAAGGCTTCGGGACCGTTTTAATGAGCCTCTCGTTGCTCGTACGTCTTTTTTTTTTTCAGTCAATCGATGGACGGACCTAATCGGATTCGTGTCGCGTCGACCTCCAGTTTAAAAGCCCGTCGACCTCCCGCACGGCCGCGCTCGTGAGATACTATCAATCGGATAACGAGGGAATGGGAACGGAGCGTTCACACACGCACACGCACACACACACACACACACACACACACACACACACACACGGAGCCTTAGAGCACATCAGAGCGACATGTAGTCCTCGAGCTGGGTGCGCGCAGTGACGGGGGGTCGGTGTTTGTGCCGGCCGTCTTTCTCGGTTGCATGGAGGCGCGCGGAGAAAAAAGCAGCTGCACATCACACAACAGAAGGTTCAGGAAATAGCTAGCAGTCCTCGACGCACACACACACACACGCACACACGCACACACACACACACATGCACTCTGCTGGCTGGAGTCTTGTCAATGTGCAACAGCTGGGCACAGCTTAAGTCATAGACGCAAGTGTAAAGGCATGTGGCCACAAGGCTCTTGAGTGCTTCTGTGTGTGTGTGTGTGTGTGTGTGTGTGTGTGTGTGTGTGTGTGTGTGTGTGTGTGTGTGTGTGTGTGTGTGTGTGTGTGTGTGTGTGTGTGTGTGTGTGTGTGTGTGTGTGTGTGTGTGTGTGTGTGTGTGTGTGTGTGTGTGTGTGTGTGTGTTTGTTCTGTGCGTGTGTGCAGACCCCCAGCAGCAGCAGCAGCAGCAGCGGTGTTATTGTTGCTGAGGTTATTGTACACAGATGCATAAACAGTTCACGGTTTGTCCGCCGCAGTTATGTAAATAACCGCGTGTCGACCGCGTGACCGCCCGGCCTCCGTGGCTGTGGATTTGAATTAAAAGGTGGAACCTCAAGAACTACTTTGGATCGTCAGTTGGTCCGGTACGTATCATTCACCTTTTAGAAGTGACGACAGATGCGGAAGAGAGCGAGGGAGCGCGCAGAACATCATGTTCAATTCACAGTGAGCGAGCGAGCGAGCGCGTTGATGACTGTGAACACTTCTTCCGCTGCCGGGTCATCGTCACGCCCCGGCTCCTGCGCGCTTTCTGCCCGGACGCCGCGGGATGTTTCCGGAAATGTTCCTGCTCCGACTCCGACGCCCTCCTGCAAACTCAAGTTCACGTCCGAAAACAGCTTCTGTCGAAGAACCCTAATGTTGTCTAACGATTATTTTTCCTCATTATGAAACAGAACAAACATAGCACACAGAGTGTATTATCTATACGCAACATGCATGTCTTGTCATTGAATTGCTCAGGTTGTTCCGCTGCAGGTGAGGCTGCATTACACTGTTAGTGTGAGCTAAATCACATCAGCTGCAGGACCGGGGTCTGTTTAGTCTGCGTTATACTGTCGCTGCCATTTCATCTTAACTCAACCCAAAGACGATAAGGTCTTTGAATACTCGTGGTGGAACTGGTTCAACTGATGCTCTCGATAGCCGCTCTCCTCCTCCGTCTTCTTCTTGTTTCACCGCTCTTGTTGTTTGTAATCGATATGAAATTGTACAAGGGGATCCTGCCAAACTCCACGAGACTCTGTGAGCCCCCCCCCCCCCCCCCCTTTTCTGGATGAGATTGTTTTTCTCTTGAAGTTTTCTTTCAAAGCGTTGGTGGCCGCGCGGAGAGAAAAATGTCGACATGGAAATGATTACGGAGACAGAGAAGAATGGAGGAGGGAGAAAAAAAACATGGAGGAAAAGAAGAACGGAAAGAAAATCCACACAGAGAGAGAGAGAGAGAGAGAGAGAGAGAGAGAGAGAGAGAGAGAGAGAGAGAGAGAGAGAGAGAGAGAGACGCCTGGAGAGAAATGCAATGAAAGATATAGACACTAAGAGGTGGATGGACGCGGTGAGGCTGCGGGGAAAGGGATGGAAAGGGAGAAAAGACACACGCTGAAGACATTGCAGCGCACGGGGGTTAGTGCTGATCGGGACGGGCGAGAGGCCTCGCGGGCGGCTCTCCGTGGGAATTGCCGTGTAATCAGCTGGAATAATGTTTGGGCTGCGACAGAGGGCCCCTGTGGGGGCGGTGTGTGTGTGTGTGTGTGTGTGTGTGTGTGTGTGTGTGTGTGTGTGTGTGTGTGTGTCAAGAGTCGAGGGGCCGGACACCAGCACATTCAGGGGCTCCACCGAGGCCTCGCTGCGTCCACGCCGGACGACAATACAACAACATCCCTCCAAAAAAAAAAAGAACAACAAAAAAAGTGCGTGACGTCTCGTGAGGCGTTTCCCCTTAAAATCAGTCCGAAATATTACCAAACATCGAGCACAAATCCGCGGGGCTTCCTGGCAGGAAATACCTGTGCCGGTGCACATGTTTTTATTGCCCTCATCCGAGAAATGTCCCAGCAGTTATTGAGCCGCCCCGGGCGAATTCCATTTTTCGATATATATCGTCGTCGTTGTTGTTGTTGTTGTTGTTGTTGTTTTGAAATGAAAAAGAAAAAAAAATTACGTAGAAAAAAAGAACGAGTCCCGTTAATGCACCGTTACTTTTTATTTGCTGAAGTTTAAAAGAATAAGTGACAGGGAGTCGTGGTTTTGCCGCACAGGGAGTCGGGATAGACACAGATGACGGGCTGCGCACGTGTCAGCGATACACACCTTCCATCATTAATGAAAGACATTCGCTCGCCCACAAGTTTCCTCCCAGCCAATCAGACATCAAACGGCCCGTCCCGGGGCTTTTGATCCGGTTTAAATGGGCGTCATCAAGGGGGCCACACGTTTCTCCCATCTCTCCCCTCCCCTCCATTCCATTCGTCCTCTACATCGCTGATTATCCCGTCTTATCTGGAGGCCATCATCAGGCTTGGCTGATTGGGACATTCCCAGAATTCCATCTTTTTTCCCCCCGCCGCTGTTGGAATGTCTGCATTTCTGCTGCTTGTTAAAAATGCCGGCCATGACTGCAAACCCCCCCCGGTTATATCCCATATAACTGGGACATTACGTATTCGGCACTTACGCACAGTTACATGGTCGCTATTCCCTCGTTGAAATTGCGATCAATGTCAAATGAATGTCCGTCACGTCCACCAGCAATGTGACTGTTGTTGTCGCGGTGAGTGTGCAGATGAGTGGTTTTTTTTGTATTTGACCTCCTCTTCGCGCAAACAGGCAGCGATCCGTTTCCAGGGCGGAGTCGAGCGGTCGGCGCGATCCGCCAACGTGGAGGCAAGCGGGATTTCCCAAAGTGGAGTCCAGCTCAGTAGTGTGTGCACAGTCTATCACTCTTTATTAACATCACGTTCGCTTTGCCGACGCTTTTGTCCAAAGCGACTTACAACCGTCGAGGCAGGTACAGACCCGGAATCGAACCCCCGACCTTCTGTGCCAAAGTCAGCGGCGTAACCCGCTAAGTTAGTGGTCGAGTTTTTGCATTGGAGTTAATTCACAGTTGATCCAAAAACAAAAACGAGAGGAATTCACATCCAAATGTGCTCCACGCTTTGTGTTTAGTGTTTCAATGATTTTCAATAATCAGTTGAATTTTTTTTTACTATTGCTTTGGGTGGGAAAAAAATGCAATTCCCTTATAGTTCATTTAATTCATCATAAAAAACAAAAGAATAGACAGCAGATCATAACTCCATCTGCGAACACTTACCGATGTGCACCTTTGTAATGAAACATGACCTGATTTTTTACAAAAGTATTTGTTTTCACCGTCGATTTGCCAGATGCTGGGACTTTCTACCCCCCCAGGAGGAGAAAGTGTTGATGTAATTCTTAATTTTTAGTCTTAAACCTTCAAATGTGACTCTGCACATGGAGGTGTCAAGTATTTGGAAGCGGTCAGCGAGACCTTTAGAGAAACGCGGCATGTTAACGTGTGCGTTTGCTTTGCGCCCAAAGTCATGTTAAAGTGCATATTGTTTCTGTGTCTCACACACACACACACACACCCACACACACACACACACACACACACACACACGGCTCGGTCGGTGCCTTCTTCCTTTGTTTTGAGAGGAGAGAGGACGAGAGCGGGGCCAATAACAGGAGGAGGTGAAGCTGATCTCGTTCTTGCCTGCAGGCCGACCGTGTCCCATTTCCACCAGACTGGAAATGAGGAAAATCTCTTTCTTCCCCTCTTGTCTGTTTCTTCTTCTTCTCTTTTTCTTCCCTCTTGGTGTCTGACTCTCATTCCTCCTTACGCACTCTCTCGCTCTCTCCCTCTTTCTAGCTCTTCTTGCCCCCTTTTCATGATTTGAACCTATTGTGCCAATAATTCATCCGTGTCGTCACCCGTGAAAATCTCCATTTGCACAAAACAAAAAGAACTATTTACAGTCTCATGCAAACATCCACTGTAACCCTTTGCTTAACAGATTTGACTGATTCACACACACAATTCACATTTTAAGAAAATTGAACATCACAGAATCTCTATGGCATCAATTATTTATCTTTTACTTACCAAGAGTTCCTAATGAAACTCAAATGAAGTGGAAAAAGGGGATGCGGAAAGATCTCCTGGAGCACGTGGCGCTATTTGTGTTGTGTGTCCCCGGCGGCGGCAGCAGCGACGGACAATTGGGAATAGAAAACCTCATCAGCCGGAAATTAGAGGGAGAAGACGTGGCCGCACGCAGGTGGTCGATGTAAAGTGTGTTACGGGAGCAGTACAGTGTGCGGCGAGGGCGGGGCACCGAAGATGGAGACATAACCATCACTAGCTCACCTCCCGATTCATGTATAGTTTTCATCTTATCAAGCCTTTTATTTATTTTGTTTTTTTTTCATTCACGCGTGACAGTCGATATTGATTTCGCACACCTCGTCATCCCAGAGGGTTCCCCTCTAACCTTCACGTATCCACGTATCCCCCCCAATTCAGCAGCGCAGCTTCTCCGTCTCCGCCACTTCTGGAAAGCGCGGCAACGATCCCTCCCTAGAGCGAGAAGCGGGTAGACGCTCAGGAAGAGCCGACGGCGCTGCTCAGAGAATCCGAATGGACTTTCACTAAACGCAGCGGCTCCATCAGCATGTTTCAGTGTTTTACCACCGTGTGACGTCAGTTGTTATGATTCATATGCAACAGTAACTGACACGATGACGTGCGTCTCTTCTGGACGATAGTCATACTCTTCTTCTTCTTCTTCTTCTTCTTCTTCTTCTTCTTCTTCTTCGTTTACGTCCGTGCACGGCGCGTCACGTTAAATATCGCCGCCGCCATGACTTGTGGGTCGCGTCTGTTTCTCCTTTCCTTCCCGCAAAGGAAGGCCCAGCGTGCCCCACGCCAGAGGAGACAGGAAGTGGAAGCATTGCAGCTCCTCGCCGACGCATTCAGAGAATCCGAACCGCGCCTATCGCAGGCCGCCGATCAGAATGTGGACTGCACACCGACCGGGGCTCCGAGTGATGATGAGCCTCCGTGCGCATGCTGGTGCGGCCCGCGGTTAAGTGGCATTAATCAAGTCTGCCCGCTAAGCCCGGTGGATTTCCCCCGAGGCACGAAAGAGGTGCTGTGCCCTTCCGCTCCGTCGCGATGTGCCCAGTAACGCGGGCCAAGTGGGGGAGATGGCCAGTGTCTGGACCGCAGCGAGGAGGAGGAGGAGGAGGAACGTGCGTCCGCGAAATGTACACAGCCTGCCTGCCCAGAGTTTATTGTCAAATAGATAAGTTCAGGTCGTGCTTCTGTAATTCCCCCTCGGCGGGGAGCTTCGATTTGGATAAGACGGAGTTTTGTGTGTGCTCGGATTTCGCAGAAAGGAAATGATGATGAAGTCTAAGGGGGGAAGAAAAGAGACGTAGAAGCTGAACTTCCTCCTCCTCCTCTTCTCCACCGTCTGGTGCTTTTGGTATCTGAGGTTTTTTTTTTTTTTTTTTCTTTGCTCAAGATGAACTGGTGGAAGAAAATAAACAATTTCAAATAGAAAATCTCTCTCTCTCTCTCTCACTCCTCCTCCGTGCGTCTCTCTCTGACATCTGCTGCACAGCTCTCTGAACAGGAGTCTTGGAGCAACGCTAGGGCCTAGATGGGCGCTGATAGGGATCTGATGTATGGAGTGTGAGTCTGCGTGCGCGCGTGCGTTTTATGAACCCTGTTAGCTGTTGGCTCTCTTCAGCAGTATGTCAGTCTGTGTCTAGTTAGCGAGAACACACACACACACACACACACACACACACACACACACACACACACACACACACACACACACACACAAGTGCACTAAAAGCTTTCCGACTCTCCTCGCACCCGTCACCCGTCCTCGGTGCATCCCACATCATGGAAAATTGGCCCCCGTCCACCTCTTTCTTTCTTTCTTTCTTTCTTTCTCTCTCTCCGTACCCCTCTCCCAAACTTCACCATCTAACTCCCTCTCTCTCTCTGTCTCTCTCTCTCTCTCCCTCTCTCTCTCTCTCTCTCTCTCTCTCTCTCTCTCTCCCTCTCTCTCTCTCTCTCTCTCTCTCTCTCTCTCTCTCTCTCCCTCTCTCTCTCTCTCTCTCTCTCTCTCTCGCTGCGATCATATGGCTTCTAGATGTTGGATAAGAAATGAAGCGGCTGCTTCTTAATCCCATATACTCGGCCAAGCGCCGACAGGCCATCGGCTCTTGATGTCGTGGGTTTTGAGTCCCATCGCTCCGACGCGTAGGTTTTTTCATTTGAATTCAACTGCATAGCCGTTTTTCAGACATGAAGGCATTTTTGTTTCCCGGAGGTTTGCCTTTCGAACACACGAACGCACAGCAGCGGGAGATTGTCAGAGTCCGATGCGTTCAAGTGCATCGGAGAAGTCCGTGGAGTAAGCAAAAGGTCGGAGCAGTGATTTTCAACTGGCGGGTCGCGACCCAGAAGACGGTCAACAAGACCAACCAAAAAGTCGTCATACGTTATATGAACCACGAAACACGACAAATATACGGAATGACCATCGAAGAAAATCATTTTTGAAGGACACACGTCAGAGTAGTAGTCAGAGTGACGCGCGCCTTTTCGAACGTGGCTAAACCAGCTAAACGCAAATATGACACAGAATACATTACATGCGGATTTTGTGGTCAGAAACAATTTTCAGAAATTTGTTGATGTTTCCTGCATGATGCTTCCTTCCTTCCTACCTGCATGATGCTTCCTGCCTGATGCTTCCTTCCTTCCTACCTGCATGATGCTTCCTGCACGATGCTTCCTGCATGATGCTTCCTGCATGATGCTTCCTTCCTTCCTACCTGCATGATGCTTCCTTCCTTCCTACCTGCATGATGCTTCCTGCATGATGCTTCCTGCATGATGCTTCCTGCATGATGCTTCCTTCCTTCCTACCTGCATGATGCTTCCTGCATGATGCTTCCTGCATGATGCTTCCTGCATGATGCTTCCTTCCTTCCTACCTGCATGATGCTTCCTGCATGATGCTTCCTTCCTTCCTACCTGCATGATGCTTCCTGCATGATGCTTCCTGCATGATGCTTCCTGCATGATGCTTCCTGCATGATGCTTCCTGCATGATGCTTCCTTCCTTCCTACCTGCATGATGCTTCCTGCATGATGCTTCCTTCCTTCCTAATTGCATGATGTTTCCTGCATGATGCTTCCTTCCTTCCCTACCTGCATGATGCTTCCTGCTTCATGCTTCCTCGAACTTTCCCCAGGTGAACCGTGAGAGCGACTACTGCTGCTGTTGTCGTAGCTCGACTTCGCCTCTTTGAGCGCGCAGGAGGAAATTGTCCCGCGCAAAGCGCCGTGTCCTCAGCCCCCGGCTCTGTTTGGCCAAGTAGTTGCTTGGAAATAAAAAAAGCCCCGTGTGTTTTATCGCTGCGGTATCATCAGGTAAGATACTGCTCCTCGACTGGATAAACACAGGGATTAACTAATAGACCGCTGGCAAGCGGTCGGCCGCGGCTCCGTCCCTCTTTTCTCACTCCCATCTTTTCCTCCTCCTGTCCTCGTCCTCCCCTCCTCGCTCTTTATCCACCAGCG